>NC_135300.1:2254935-2314827 GCF_051311805.1 Agelaius phoeniceus | reverse complement strand
GGTAAATTCTGGGGAATTTTCCATGGAATTTTGGGGAATTTTTCTGGGGAATTTTGGGGGTTTTCCATGGAATTTTGGGGATTTTCCATGGAGTTTTTGGGGGGTTTTCCATGGAATTTTGGGGAATTTTTCATGGAATTTTGGGGGGTTTTCCATGGAATTTTGGGGAATTTTTCTGGGGAATTTTGCGGAATTTTCCATGGGATTCTGGGGATTTTTCATGGAGTTTTTGGGGAATTTTCCATGGAATTTTGGGGGTTTTTCATGGAATTTTGGGGGATTTTCCATGGAATTTTGGGGAATTTTTCATGGAATTTTTGGGGTATTTTGGGGAATTTTCCATGGAATTTTGCAGAATTTTTCTGGGGAATTTTGGGGGGTTTTCCATGGAATTTTGGGGAATTTTTCATGGAATTTTTGGGGAATTTTCCATGGAATTTTTAGGGAATTTTCCATGGAATTTTGCAGAATTTTTCTGGGGAATTTTGGGGGGTTTTCAATGGAATTTTGGGGAATTTTCCATGGAATTTTTGGGAATTTTTGGGGTTTCCCACCTGGTCCCCCTGGGTGGGGGGAGGGGTCTGGTGGCCGCCCCCCCCGGCACCACCCGGCTCTGCTGCGTCTCCGCCCCGAACTGAAAACAACCAAAAAAGGGAAAATTTTGGGATTTTCCAGGAATTTTGGGGGTTTCATAGAGAATTTGGGGTTTTCTGGAGAATTTGGAGTTTTTTCCCCAGGAATTTTGGGGTTTTTTCCCAGGAATTTTTGGGTTTTTTACCAGGAACCTTCGGGTTTTTTTCCCCAGGAATTTTGGGGTTTTTCCAGGAATTTTCCCCAGGAATTTCTGTGTTTTCCCCAGGAATTTCTGTGTTTTTTCCCAGGAATTTTGGGTTTTTTTCCCCAGGAATTTCTGTGTTTTCCCCCAGGAATTTTGGTTTTTTCCCCCGGAATTTTGGGGTGTTTTTTCCCAGTAATTTCGGGTTTTTTTCCCAGGAATTTTGGGCTTTTTTTTCCAGGAATTTTTCCCACAAATTTCTGTGTTTTTCCCCAGGAATTTCAGTGCTTTTCCCAGTAATTTGGGGTTTTTTCCCAGGAATTTTGGGGGTTTTTTCCAGGAATTTCTGTGTTTTCTCTCAGGAATTTTGGGGTTTTTTTCCCAGGAATTTTCGAGTTTTTTTCCCAGGAACTTTGGGCTTTTTTTCTCAGGAATTTCCCCAGGAATTTCTGTGTTTTACCCAGTAATTTTGGGTTTTTTTCCCCAGAATTTCAGTGTTTTCCCCAGGAATTTTGGGGTTTTTTTTCCAGTAATTTTGGGATTTTTTCCCAGGAATTTTGGTGTTTT
Source organism: Agelaius phoeniceus (assembly GCF_051311805.1). Lineage (NCBI taxonomy): Eukaryota > Metazoa > Chordata > Aves > Passeriformes > Icteridae > Agelaius > Agelaius phoeniceus. The sequence continues at coordinate 2,313,485 of NC_135300.1, read as the reverse complement.
CCCCCAGTAATTTTGGGATTTTTTCCCCAGGAATTTTGGGATTTTTTCCATAAATTTCTGTGTTTTTCCCCAGGAATTTTGGGGTTTTTTTTGGTTTTTTTCCCAAGAATTTTGGGGTTTTTTTGTTTTTTTTCCCAGGAACTTTGGGGTTTTTTTTCCCAGGAATTTTTCCCATAAATTTCTGTGTTTTTCCCAGGAATTTTGGGGTTTTTTTCCCCAGGAATTTTGGGTTTTTTTTGTTTTTTTTCCCCACGAATTTTGGGGTTTTTTTTGGTTTTTTCCCCAGTAATTTTGGGTTTTTTCCCCAGAAATTTGGTTTTTTTCCCAGGAACTTTGGGGTTTTTTCCCAGGAATTTTTTCCCAGGAATTTCTGTGTTTTTCCCAGGAATTTTTGGGGTTTTTTCCAGGAATTTTGGGGTTTTTTGGTTTTTTTCCAGGAATTTTGGGGTTTTTTTCTCAGGAATTTTTCCCAGGAATTTTGTGTTTTTTCCCCAGTAATTTTGGGGTTTTTCCCAGGAATTTTGGGGTTTTTTGGTTTTTTTCCCCAGGAATTTTGGGTTTTTTTCCCCAGAATTTTGGGGTTTTTTTCTCAGGAATTTTTCCCAGGAATTTCTGTGTTTTTTCCAGAAATTTTGGAGCTTTTCCCCAGGAATTTCTGTGTTTTTTCCCAGGAATTTTGGGTTTTTTTGGTGTTTTTTGTCCCAGAATTTTGTGTTTTCTCCCAGGAACTTTGGTTTTTTTTTTCCCAGGAATTTTTTCCCAGTAATTTCTGGTTTTTCCCCAGTAATTTTGGGTTTTTTGATGTTTTTTCCCCCAGAATTTTGTGTTTTCTCCCAGGAACTTTGGGCTTTTTTTCCCAGGAATTTTTCCCACAAATTTCTGTGTTTTCCCCAGGAATTTTGGGGTTTTTTTGGTTTTTTTCCCACGAATTTCAGTGTTTTTCCCCAGAAATTTGGTTTTTTTCCCAGGAACTTTGGTTTTTTTTTCTCAGGATTTTTTCCCAGGAATTTCTGGTTTTTTTCCCAGAAATTTTGGGTTTTTTTTTTCCCACAAATTTCTGGGTTTTTTCCCAGGAATTTTGGGGTTTTTTTCTCAGGAATTTTTCCCAGGAATTTCTGTGGTTTTCCCCAGTAATTTTGGTTTTTTCCAGGAATTTCTGGTTTTTTCCCAGTAATTTTGGGGGTTTTTTCCAGTAATTTGGGGTTTTTTCCCCAGGAATTTTGGGGTTTTTTCCCCAGGAATTTCGGGGTTTTTTTTCTCAGGAATTTTTCCCAGGAATTTCTGTGGTTTTCCCCAGGAATTTTGGGGTTTTTCCCCAGAAATTTTGTAGTTTTTCCCACGAATTTCGGGGGTTTTTTCCCAGGAATTTTCAGGTCTTTTCCCAGAAATTTGGTTTTTTTTCCCAGGAACTTTGGGCTTTTTTCTCAGGAATTTTTCCCAGGAATTTTGGGCTTTTTTTCTCAGGAATTTTTCCCACGAATTTCTGTGTTTTTCCCCAGTAATTTTGGGTTTTTCCCCAGGAATTTTGGGTTTTTTTCCCATAAATTCCTGTGTTTTTTTCCAGGAATTTCTGTGTTTTTCCCAGGAATTTCTGTGTTTTTTCCCAGGAATTTTGGGGTTTTTTTGGTTTTTTTTCCCAGGAACTTTGGGCTTTTTTTCCAGGAATTTTTTCCCAGGAATTTTTGTGTTTTTTCCCAGGAATTTTGGGGTTTTTTTGGTTTTTTTTCCAGGAACTTTGGCTTTTTTCTCAGGAATTTTCCCCAGAAATTTCTGGGTTTTTTCGCAGTAATTTTGGGTTTTTTTGGTGTTTTTTGTCCCAGAATTTTGTGTTTTCTCCCAGGAATTTTGGGTTTTTTTTCTCAGGATTTTTTCCCACAAATTTCTGGGTTTTTCCCAGTAATTTTGGGGTTTTTTGGTGTTTTTTGTCCCAGAATTTTGTGTTTTTTCCCCAGAAATTTGGTTTTTTCCCCAGGAATTTTGGGCTTTTTTCCCAGGAATTTTTCCCAGGAATTTCTGTGTTTTCCCCCAGGAATTTTGGGTTTTTTTGGTGTTTTTCCCCCAGAATTTTGTCTTTTCCCCACTCACCAGCCCCACGGAGCCCAGGTCCAGGAGGTTGAAGGCCTTGGGGCCTCGGGCTCCGACTGCACCAGGCTCCGGAGCAGCTCCGGGCTCGTGCTCTGGATGTGCCCGAAATCCTGGGAATGGGGACAAAATGGGGATTTTAGGGGAAAAATGGGGATTTGGGGGAAAAATGGGGATTTTGGGAAAAAAACATGAATTAGGGGGGAAAAACGGGGATTTAGGGCAAAAAAAATGGGAATTTTGGGGGGAAAAATGGGGATTTTGGGGTAAAATATGGGGAGTTTGGGGGAAAGAAATGGGGATTTGGGGGAAAATACAGGGATTTTAGGGGAAAAATGGGGATTTAGGGGGGAAAATGGGGATTTTGGGGCAAAAATGGGGAGTTTGGAATTTTCTGAGGATTTGTGGGGAAAATCGGGGAACAAACGGGGATTTTTGGGGGATTTTGGGGCTAAAATTGGGGATTTTGGGCAAAAAAATGGGAATTTTGGGGTAAAAAACCCAGGGATTTGGGGGAAAAGAATGGGGATTTTGGGGAAAAAAACGGGGATTTGGGGCAAAAAATGGGGAGTTTGGGGGAAAAATGGGGATTTTGGGAGGGAAAATGGGGATTTGGGATAAAATATGGGGATTTTGGGGGAAAGAAATGGGGATTTTGGGGGAAAGAAATGGGGATTTGGGGGAAAAAAAATGGGGATTTGGGGGTAAAATACAGGGATTTTTGGGGAAAAAATGGGGAATTGGGGGGGAAAAATATGGGAATTTTCTGAGGATTTGTGTGGAAAATTGGGGAAAAAACGGGGATTTTTGGGGGAAAAAATGGGGATTTTGGGGTAAAATGGGAATTTAGGGGGAAAAAATGGGGATTTGGGGGGAAAATATGGGGATTTTAGGGGAAAAATGGGGATTTTGGGGTAAAAATGGGGAGTTTGGGGGGAAAATGGGGATTTTAGGGGAAAAATGGGGATTTTTGGGGGGGAAAAAATGGGAATTTGGGGGGAAAAATCCAGGAATTTTCTGAGGATTTGCAGGGAAAATTGGGGAATTTTGGGGGTAAAATCAGGGATTTTAGGGGAAAATATGGGATTTGGGGGAAAAATGCCCCCCAGTCCTCCCAGTCCCTCCCAGTCCATCCCAGTCCCTCCCAGTCCCTCCCAGTCCATCCCAGTCCCTCCCAGTTTATCCCAGTCCCCCCCAGTCCCTCCCAGTTCCATCCCAGTCCATCCCAGTCCCTCCCAGTCCCTCCCAGTTTATCCCAATCCCCTCCCAGTCCCTCCCAGTCCATCCCAGTTTATCCCAGTCCCTCCAGTTCCCTCCCAGTCCCTCCCAGTCCCTCCCAGTCCCTCCCAGTCCATCCCAGTTACCACCAGTTCCTCAGCAGTTCCCCCACCAGTCCAGGTTCGTTCCCAGGCTCTTTTCGTTCAGGGGCCCACAGAAATCCCGGAGCAGCGTCACCAGCCTGGGAGCCAGAATGCCCAAAATCCAACCAAAAATACCCAAAATCCAACCAAAAATACACAAAATCGCACCCAAAAATCCCCAAATCCAACCAAAATCCAGCCCAAAAATCCCCCAAATTCCAGCCCAAATTCCAGCCCAAAAATCCCCAAAACTGCACCCAAAAATACCCAAAATCCAGCCCAAAAATCCCCAAAATCCAGCCCAAACATTCCCAAATTCCAGCCCAAAAATCCCAAAATCCAGCCCGAAAATCCCCAAAATCCAACCAAAATCCAGCCCCAATCCAGCCCAAAAATCCCCAAATTCCAGCCCAAAAATTCACCCCAAAAATACCCAATATCGCACCCAAAATCCAACCCAAAATCCCCCAAAATCCAGCCCAAAAATCCAAAAATCACACCCAAAAATTCAGCCCAAAATCCCCTAAATTCCAGCCCAAAATCCAACCCAAAATCCCAAAATCCAGCCTGAAAATCCCCAAATTCCAGCCCAAAATCCAGCCCAAAAATGCCCCAAATCCTGCCCCAAATCCCCCAAAATCCAGCCCAAAAATCCCCAAAATCCAGCACAAAAATCCCCAAATTCCAGCCCAAAATCCCCAAAATCCAGCCCAAAAATCCCCAAAATTGCAGCCCAAAAATTCAGCCCAAAATACCCAAAACCGAACCCAAAATCCCCCAAAATCCAGCCCAAAATCCAACCCAAATTCCAGCCCCAAAATCCAGCTAAAAATCCCCCAAATTCCAGCTGAAAATCCCCAAAATCCAGCCCAAAATTCCAAAATCCAGCCCCAAAATTCCAAAATCCAGCCCCAAATCCCCAAAATCCAGCCCAAAAATCCCCAAATTCCAGCCCAAAAATTCACCCCAAAATACCCAATATCGCACCCAAAATCCAACCCAAAATCCCCAAAATCCAGCCCAAAAATCCCCAAAATCGCTCCCAAAAATTCACCCTAAAAATACCCAAAATCCAACCCAAAATCCAGCCCAAAAATCCCAAAAATCACACCCAAAAATTCAGCCCAAAATCCCCTAAATTCCAGCCCAAAATCCAACCCAAAATCCCAAAATCCAGCCTGAAAATCCCCCAAATTCCAGCCCGAAATCCAGCCCAAATCCCCAAATCCAGGCCAAAAATTCCCAAAATCCCCCAAATTCCAGCCCAAAAATGCCCCAAAATCCACCCCAAAAATCCCCCAAATTCCAGCCCCAAAATCCAGCCCAAAAATCAGCAAATTCCAGCCCAAAAATACCCAAAATCGCACCCAAAAGCACACCCAAAAATCCAGCCCAAAATCCCCAAATTCCAGCCCAAAATCCAACCCAAAATCCCCCAAATTCCAGCCCCAAATTCAGCCCCAAAATCCCAAATTCCAGCCCAAATTCCACAAAATCCTGCCCAAAATCCAGCCCAAAAATCCCCAAATTCCAGCCCAAAATCCAGCCCAAAAATCCCCAAAATCCAACCCAAAAATCCAGCCCAAAATCCAGCCCAAAAATCCCCCAAATCCCCCAAATTCCAGCCCAAAAATCCAGCCCAAAAATGCCCCAAATCCCCCAAATTCCAGCCCAAATTCCAGCCAAAAATGCCCCAAATTCCAGCCCAAAATCCCCCAAATCCCCAAATTCCAGCCCAAATTCCAGCCCAAAAATCCCCAAATCCCCAAATTCCAGCCCAAATTCCAGCCCAAAAATGCCCCAAATCCCCAAATTCCAGCCCAAAAATCCAGCCCAAAAATGCCCCAAATCCCCCAAATTCCAGCCCAAATTCCAGCCCAAAAATCCACAAATTCCAGCCCAAAAATGCCCCAAATCCCCCAAATTCCAGCCAAAAATCCCTCAAAAAATCCCAAAAAATTCCCCAAATTTCCCCACCTCCTCCCAGACCCCAAAACTCCCAAAACTCCCCAAAATGCCCAAAATTCCGGAATTTGGGGTTTACCTGTTGAGGAACTCGATGACGGTGAAGGGGGAGGCGTCGCCCTCGATGGCGGCCCGAACAGGAGCCCCCCATGCCTGACATGGGCAAAATGGAGCCCCCCGAGGGTCTGGGGCACAGAACTGCTCAGGAACCCCAAAAAACCAAAATTCACCCCAAAAATCGCTTGAAATTTGACCAAAATTCGACCAAAATTCACCCAAAAAATCTCCGAGAATTTGACCAAAATTCGACCAAAATTCACCCAAAATCCGCTCGAAATTCGACCAAAATCCGCAAAAAATCCACCCAAAAATCCCCGAGAAATCCCGAGAAATTCGACCAAAATCTGCAAAAAATCCACCCAAAAATCCCGAGAAATTCGACCAAAATTCGACAAAATCCACCCAAAAATCCTCGAGAAATTCAACCAAAATCCACCCCAAAATCCGCTCGAATTTCGACCAAAATCCGCAAAAAATCAACCCCAAAAATCCCCGAGAAATTCGACCAAAATTCACCCAAAAATCCCTGAGAAATTCAATCAAAATCCACCCAAAAATCCGTTGAAATTTGACCAAAATCCGCAAAAAATCAACCCAAAAAATCCCTGAGAAATTTGACCAAATTCGACCAAAATCCAGCCAAAATCCCCAAGAAATTCGACCAAAATCCGCAAAAAATCCACCCCAAAATCCCCGAGAAATTTGACCAAAATTCACCCAAAAATCCGCTTGAAATTTGACCAAAATCCAACCAAAATCCACCCAAAAATCCCCGCGAAATTCGACCAAAATCCCCTCAAAATTCAACCAAAATCCGCATAAAATCCACCCAAAATTCCCTCGAAATTCGACCAAAATCCGCAAAAAATCCGCTCGAAATTCAACCAAAATCCACCCGAAAATCCCTGAGAAATTCGACCAAAATCCACCCAGAAATCCCGCAAAATTCGACCAAAATCCACCAAAAATCCCCAAATCCCACAAATCATCTCAAAATCTCCTCAGAAATCCCCAAAATCCACCTAAAAATCCTCTCAAATTTGACCAAAATCCACCCAAAATCCGCCCAAAAATCCGCTGAAAATGTGACCAAAATCCACCCAAAAATCCCCGTGAAATTCGACCAAAATCCGCAAAAAATCCACCAAAAATCCGCTCGAAATTCGACCAAAATTCACCCCAAAATCCCTGAGAAATTCGACCAAAATTCATCCAGAAATCCCGAGAAATTCGACCAAAATCCACCGAAAATCCCTGAGAAATTCGACCAAAATCCACCCCAAAATCCCCGAGAAATTCGACCAAAATTCGACCAAAATCCACCCCAAAATCCCCGCAAAATTCGACCAAATCCACCCAAAAATCCCCGCGAAATTCGACCAAAATCCGCAAAAAATCCACCCTAAAATCCCTGCGAAATTCGACCAAAATCTGCAAAAAATCCGCTCGAAATGCGACCAAAATCCACAAAAAATCCACCCAAAAATCCCCGAGACATTCGACCAAAATTCGACCAAAATCCGCATAAAATCCACCCAAAAATCCCCTCGAAATTCGACCAAAATCTGCAAAAATCCACTCGAAATTCAACCAAATCCACCCGAAAATCCCCGAGAAATTTGACCAAAATCCACAAAAAATTCACCCAAAAATCCCCGAGAAATTCGACCAAAATCCACCCAAAAATCCACTCAAAATTCGACCAAAATTCACCCCAAATCCCCTCGAAATTCGACCAAAATCCGCAAAAAATCCACCAAAAATCCGCTCAAAATTCGACCAAAATCCACCCGAAAATCCCCAAATCCCACAAATCATCTCAAAATCTCCTCAGAAATCCCAAAATCCACCCAAAAATCTACCCAAAAATCTACCCAAAAATCCCCGAGAAATTCGACTAAAATCCACCCAAGATTCAACAAAAATCCACCCAAAAATCCCTCAAAATTTGACCAAAATCCACCCAAAATCCGCCCAAAAATCCGCCCAAAATGTGACCAAAATCCACCCAAAAATCCCCGCGAAATTCGACCAAAATTCAACCAAAATCCATCCCAAAATCCCGCGAAATTCGACCAAAATCCACAAAAAATTCACCCAAAAATCCCCGAGAAATTCAACCAAAATTCAACCAAAACCCACCCAAAAATCCCTGCAAAATTCGACCAAAATTCAACCAAAATCCACCCCAAAATCTGACCAAAATCCACCCAAAAATCCGCTCAAAATTCAACCAAAATCCACCCCAAATTCCTGCAAAATTCACCTAAAATCCACCCAAAAATCTGCCCAAAATTCCGCTCAAAATTCAACCAAAATCCACCCTAAAATCCCCGCGAAATTCGACCAAAATCCACCCAAAAATCCCCTCAAAATCCCCCCAAAAATCCCTTCAAAATTCAACGAAAAATCCCCTCAAAATTCAATCAAAAATCCCCTCAAAATTCAACCAAAATCCACCCAAAAATCCCCGCAAAATTCAACAAAATCTGCAAATCCCCTCAAAATCTGCAAAAAATCCCCTCAAAATTCAAGCAAAATCCACCCAAAAATCCGCTCGAAGTTCGACCAAAATCCACCCAAAAATCCCTGCAAAATTTGACCAAAATCCACCGAAAAATCCGCTCGAAATTCGACCAAAATCCGCAAAAAATCTCGTCGAAATTCGACCAATTCGACCAAAATCCACCCAAAAATCCGCTCGAAATTCGACCAAAATCCACCCAAAAATCCCCAAATTCCCTCAAAATCTCCTCAGAAATTCCCAAAATCCACCCAAAAAAATCTCAAAATGTCTCAGAAATCCCCCAAATCCACCCAAAAATCCCCAAATCATCTCAAAATCTCCTCAGAAATCCCAAAATTATCTCAAAATCTCCTCAGAAATCCCCAAATTATCTCAAAATCTCCTCAGAAATCCCCCAAGTTATCCCAAAAATCCCCAATTCCCCAAATCATGTCAAAATCTCCTCAGAAATTCCCAAAATCCCTCAAAAATCCGCAAAATCCCCCAAATTACCTCAAAATCTCCTCAGAAATCCCCAAAATTATATCAAAATCTCCTCAGAAATGCCCAAAATCCACCCAAAAATCCCCAAATTATCCCAAAATCCCTCAGAAATCCCCAAATTATTCCAAAAATCCCCAAATCATCTCAAAATCTCCTCAGAAATGCCCAAAATCCACCCAAAAATCCCCAAATCCCCCAAATTATCCCAAAATCTCCTCAGAAATGCCCAAAATTATATCAAAATCTCCTCAGAAATGCCCAAAATCCACCCAAAAATCCCCAAATCCCCCAGATCATCTCAAAATCTCCTCAGAAATCCCCAAAATCCCCTCAGAAATCCCCAAATCCCCTCACAACGTCCCCCCAAACCCCCTCAAAATCCCCTCAAATTTCCCTCAAAACGCCCCCAAATCCCCCAGACCCCCCCAAACCGCCCCCTTGACCCCCCCAGATCCCCCCCAAATCCCCCCGCGCCCCCGGGCTGCCGGAATTGCCCAAAATCGGCGGAATTTGCCCCAAACCCACCACGAACACCGGGGGCTCCTCCCCCTCACGGCCGAGAGCCCGCGGTAGAACAGCGCCGTGACGTCACGCGGCGCGCGGGGGGCGGGGCCGCGGAATGGCGGGGTCAAGGAAATTGGGGAATTTTGGGGGAAATTGGGAAAAATTGGGGGATATTTGGGGGAAAATTGGGGCTTTTTTGGGGGAAATTTGGGGAAAAATTGGGGAAATTTGGGGGGAGATTTGGGGAAATTTGGGGAGGATTTGGGGAATTTTGGGGGGGAAATTTGGGGGGGATTTGGGGAAATTTGGGGGAGATTTGGGGGAGATTTGGGGGGAGATTTGGGGAGAATTTGGGAATTTTGGGGGGAAATTTGGGGGAGATTTGGGGAAAATTGGGGGAATTTGGGGAGATTTGGGGGAAATTTGGGGGAAATTTGCGGAAAATTTGGGGCTTTTTGGGGGGAAATTTGGGGGAGATTTGGGAAAAATTGGGGGAATTTGGGGGGAAACGGGGAGATTTGGGGGGGAAATTGGGGGAAATTTGAGGGAGATTTGGGGGAAATTTGGGGGAAAATTGGGGAAATTTGGGGGGAATTTGGGGAAAATTGGGGCTTTTTTGGGGGGAAATTTGGGGAAAAATTGGGGCTTTTTTGGGGGGAAATTTGGGGAAAAATGGGGGAGTTTGGGGGATTTGAAGGAAAATTGGGGCTTTTTTTGGGGAAATTTAGGGGAAATCTTGGGGAAATTGGGGGAAAATTGGGGAAATTTGGGGGAGATTTGGGGGAAAATTGGGGAAAATTTGGGGGAAAATTGGGGGAAATTTATGGGGGATTTGAGGGAAATTTGGGAAAATTGGGGGAGATTTGGGAGGAATTTGGGGGAAATTGGGAAAAATTGGGGGGAGATTTGGGGAAATTTGTGGGGGATTTGAGGGATAATTGGGGGATTTTTGGGGGAAATTTGGGGGAGATTTGAAGGAAAATTGGGGCTTTTTGGGGGGAAAATTGGGGGAGATTTGGGGGAAATTTGGGGGAAAATTGGGGCTTTTCGGGGAGATTAGGGGGAATTTGGGGGAAAATTGGGGGAAATTTGGGGAGGATTTGAGGGAAAATTGGGGCTTTTTGGGGGGAAATTTGGGGCTTTTTTGGCGGGTTTGAGGGGAGATTTGGGGGGTTGGGAGTCCTGGGGGTGGGGGCCAGGAAATTTGGGGGGGGTCCTGAGGGGGTTTGGGGGAGGTTTGAGGGGGTGTAAAGGAAATTTGGGGGGGTTGAGGGGAGATTTGGGGAGTTTTGGGAAGTCCTGAGGGGATTTGGGGGGTCTGGGGGGGGTCAAGGAAATTTGGGGGGTCCTGGGGGCGGTTTTGGGGATGTTTGGGGAAGTTGGGGATCCACGTGCGATTTTGGGGGGTTTTGGGGGTCCTGGGAGGGTTAAGAGGGGTCTGAAGGGGTTTTGGGGCGGATTTTGGGGTCCCGGGGTGGGTTTTGGGGTGATTTTGGGGGGATCTGGGGCTATTTTGGAGGATACAGTCCCTGTGGATCAGGGGGTCGCCCTTGGAGCTGAGGATGAAGAGCTGGGAAATCATCTGAGGGGGGGAGGAGGAAAAACGGGTTCAGAGAGCCCCAAAATTCCCCCAAATCCCCCAAAATCCCCCCAAAACTGCGCCCCCCCCAAATCCGAACCCTCCAAAAGCGGAGCCCCCCTCAGAGCTGAGTCCCCCCAACCCCTGATGCCCTCCCAGACCCCCGAGCCCCCCCACCCCTCCCCGCCCGCCAAAATCCCCTCAGGACCCCCCCAAAAAACCCCAAAATCCGCCCCAAAAAGCGACGCGGCCCCTTTAAGAGGGGGGGCGTGGCCAAGCCCTCCCGGACCCCCCGAACCTCCGGGCCGGTTCCCGCCGCCGCCGCGCGCGCGGCCCCGCCCACCGAGGGCGCGGCCTCGCCTCACGTGGGCACGGCCGCGCCTTCCTATTGGCTGATCTATGCCCGCCTCCGCGCGTCCTCAGCTGTGATTGGTCGGCGCTGTCGTCAGGCGGAAGGCGGACCCTGCGTTTTGATTGGTCGCCCGCCCGTCACGTGGCTGCCGGTTTTTCGCGCCACTCGCCGTCAGGGGAAGGCGGTGGCGGGAAAAGGGGAGAGCGGCCGTGAGGGGAAAATCGCGATCGTGAGGGGAATATCGCGACAGGGAATCGCGACAGGAGCGGCCCCGCCATGGCCCGCGCGACTACGACAGCGAGAAAGGTTTCGGCCAGCGGGGGGCGGCGGGACTCCGTTATTGACCCGTTATCGATCCGTTATCGGGACCCCCCCCCCCGATTATCAGGACATTGTCGCGATATCGCGATTTGTCCTGCCGTGTCTGAGCCTCCCCTCTCGGTATCTGTTTTCCCCTCAGAGAAAGCGAAGCGATTTTTTCAGGAGTTTTACCGGGATGGGCCCGACGGGCACAAGGAATTCCCGTACCGGGAGCAGCTGGTGAGGGCCGGCACCCCAAAATTGACCTGAAATCTCCTCAAATTCCTCCAAAATCCCCTCAGATTCCACCCTGAACCCCTTAAATTTCTGTAAATCTTCTCTCATTGCCCTAAGTCCCACCCGAATCCCCTTCCACTTCCCCAAACCCACCCTAAATTCCTTCCCGTCCCTCAGACCCCCAAATTCAACGCAAAATTCCTTTTTAACAACCCCAAATCTCCCCCCACCACTCCAGAACCTCCTCAAACCCCCTCAAATGCCCCCAAACCCTTTCCAGCCTCCCCAAATCCCCCCAAATCTTCTCAAGTCCCCCTAAACCCCCTCTCGTCCACCCTAAATCTCCCCAAACCCACTCAAATCCCCTCAAACCCCTTCCAGCCTCCCAAATCTCCCCAAATCCCCTCATTTCACCCCCAAATCCCCTTTTTTCACCCCAAAGCCCCATTTTTAACCCAAAATTCCCATTTTCACCCCCAAACCCCCTTTTTCACCCCAAAATCCCCCTTTTCCCTCCCAAATTCCCTTTTCCCCCCACAAAACCCCACTTCTTGACCCTCAAGTCCCCTTTTCCACCCCCAAAACCTCCATTTCTTCACCTGAAACCCCCTTTTTTTCACTTCAAACTCCCCTTTTCCACCCCAAACCCCCTTTCCACCCCCAAAACCCCAATTTCTTCACCGCAAACCCCCTTTCCCCCCTCAAGCCCCCATTTTTTCACTCCCAACCCGCCCCCTTTTTTCACCCTAAAACCCCCTTTCCTCACCGGAATCTCCCCCTTTTCCCCCAAAAAAATCCCTTTATTGCCTCAAAACTCCCTTTCTTCCCCCGCAAATCCCCATTTTTCACCCCGAAATTCCCATTTTCCCCTCAGGCCGCTCTGGCCCGCCGGGACCAGGTTGCCCTGTGGGTGTCTCTGGACGATGTGGCCGAGGACGAGCCCGAGCTGGCCGAGGCCGTGGTGGAGAACGTGAGGCGCTACGGCCGCGTCTTTTCGGACGCCGTGCACGAGCTGCTGCCCCAGTTCGGCTCTGCTGAGGTCAGGGAGCCCCGAATTTGGGATTTTGGGACATTTTGGGGGTTTTTTTTGGTGGGTTTTTGGGGCTATGTCCGGCGCTCCGGCCGCGTCTTCTCGGAGCTGCTGCCCCGGTTCGGCTCTGCTGAGGTCGGGGAGCTCCAAATTTGGAGGTTTTGGGGTGTTTTAGGTGGGTTTTAGGGTTTTTTTTGAGGGGTTTTAGGGGGTTCTTGAGGGGTTTTAAGGGGTTTTTGGGGATTTTAGGGGTTTTTTCGGTGGGTTTTTGGGGCTATGTCCGGCGCTCCGGCCGCATCTTCTCGGAGCTGCTGCCCCAGTTCGGCTCTGCTGAGGTCGGGGAGCTCCAAATTTGGAGCTTTTGGGGTGTTTTAGGTGGGTTTTAGGGTTTTTTTGAGGGATTTTAGGGGGTTCTTGAGGGGTTTTAAGGGGTTTTTGGGGATTTTAGGGTTTTTTTCGGTGGGTTTTTGGGGCTATGTCCGGCGCTCCGGCCGCATCTTCTCGGAGCTGCTGCCCCAGTTCGGCTCTGCTGAGGTCGGGGAGCTCCAAATTTGGAGGTTTTGGGGTGTTTTAGGTGGGTTTTAGGGTTTTATTTGAGGATTTTAGGGGGTTCTTCAGGGGTTTTAGGGTTTTTTTGGGGATTTTAGGGCTTTTTTTGGTGGGTTTTTGGGGCTATGTCCGGCGCTCCGGCCGCGTCTTCTCGGAGCTGCTGCCCGGTTCGGCTCTGCTGAGGTCGGGGAGCTCCAAACTTGGAGCTTTTGGGGTGTTTTAGGTGGGTTTTAGGGTTTTATTTGAGGGATTTTAGGGGTTCTTGAGGGGTTTTAGAGTTTTTTTGGGGGATTTTATGGTTTTTTTTGGTGGGGTTTTAGGGTCAATGTCCAGCGCTCCGGCCGTGTCTTCTCGAGCTGCTGCCCCGGTTCGGCTCTGCTGAGGTCGGGGAGCTCCCAATTTGGGGATTTTGGGGTGTTTTAGGTGGGTTTTAGGGGGTTTTTTGAGGGGTTTTAGGGGTTCTTGAGGGGTTTTTGGGGATTTTAGGGTTTTTTTAGGGGGTTTTAGGGTCAATGTCCAGCGCTCCAGCCGCATCTTCTCGGAGCTGCTGCCCTGGTTCGGCTCTGCTGAGATCGGGGAGCTCCAAATTCGGCGTCTTGGGAGTGTTCTGGGTGGGTTTTAGGTTTTTTTTGAGGGATTTTAGGGGGTTCTTGAGGGGTTTTAAGGGGTTTTTGGGGATTTTAGGGTTTTGTTTTGGGGTGTTTTAGGTGGGTTTTAGGGTTTTTTTTGAGGGATTTAAGGGGTTCTTGAGGGATTAGGGGGTTTTTGGGGATTTTAGGTGGGTTTTTTGGGGATTTTAGGGCTTTTTTTTGGTGGGGTTTTAGGGTCAATGTCCAGCGCTCCAGCCGCATCTTCTCGAGCTGCTGCCCCCGGTTCGGCTCTGCTGAGGTCGGGGAGCTCCAAATTTGGAGCTTTTGGGGTGTTTTAGGTGGGTTTTAGGACTTTTTTTGAGGGATTTTAGGGGGTTCTTGAGGGGATTAGGGGGTTTTGGGGATTTTAGGGTTTTTTTCGGTGGGGTTTTTGGGGCTATGTCTGGCGCTCCGGCCGTGCCTTCTCGGAGCTGCTGCCCCGGTTCGGCTCTGCTGAGGTCGGGGAGCTCCAAATTTGGGATTTTGCGGTGTTTTAGGTGGGTTTTTAGGGGTTTTTTTGAGGGATTTTAGGGGGCTCTTGAGGGGTTTTATGGGGATTTTAGGGGTTTTTTTTGGGGGGTTTTAGGGTCAATGTCCAGCGCTCCAGCCGCATCTTCTCGGAGCTGCTGCCCCGGTTCGGCTCTGCTGAGGTCGGGGAGCTCCAAATTTGGAGCTTTTGGGGTGTTTTAGGTGGGTTTTAGGGTTTTTTTTTGAGGGATTTTAGGGTGTTCTTGAGGGGTTTTAGGGGGTTTTAGGTTTTTTTTTGGTGGGTTTTAGGGTCAATGTCCGGCGCTCCGGCCGCGTCTTCTCGGAGCTGCTGCCCCAGTTCGGCTCTGCTGAGGTCGGGGAGCTCCAAATTTGGAGGTTTTGGGGTGTTTTAGGTGGGTTTTAGGGGGTTTTTTGAGGGATTTTAGGGGGTTCTTGAGGGGTTTTAGGGGGTTTTTGGGGTGTTTTTAGGTGTTTTTAGGGTTTTCTTGGTGGGTTTTTGGGGGCTATGTCCGGCACTCTGGCCGTGTATTCTCTGACGCTGTGCACAAACTCCTGCCTCAGTTTGGCTCTGCTGAAATCAAGGAGCCCCAAATTGGGGATTTTTAGGTTTTGGGACATTTTCCGGGCTTTTTAGGGGATTTTGGGGGTGATTTAGGGTTTTTTTGGACATTTTAGTGTTTTTTAGGAGCTTTTGGGGGGTTTCGGGGGTTTTTTAGAGGGATTTTTTGGGGTTTTAGGTTATGGGGATTGGATAATTCTGGGATAATTTAGGGTGGAGGAATCCCCTGAGCCCCTTCCCCAAATTTCCCCCTCAGGACCCCCTGTGCGTTCACCTGGAGCATTTTTGGGGTGGTTTTGGGGCATTTTGGGGTGGGATTTTCTGTTAATTCCCAGTTGAATTTTGGGATAATTTTGGATGAGGGATCCCCCAGTTCCCCCTGAGCCCCCCTCCCCAAATTTCCCCCTGGATCTTTACCTGGAGCATTTTTGGGGCATTTTGGGGCATTTTGGGCTGCGATTTTCTGTTAATTTTGAGTTGAATTTTGGGGATAATTTTAGATGAGGGATCCCCAGTTCCCCCTGAGCCCCCTCCCCAAATTTCCCCTTTTCCAGGCGCCCCCCGGGGACCCCCTGGACGTTTACCTGGAGCATTTTGGGGCATTTTGGGTGGGATTTTCTGTTAATTTTGAGTGGAATTTTGGGATAATTTTGGATGAGGGATCCCCCAGTCCCCCTGAGCCCCCTCCCCATATTTCCCCCCTTTCCAGGCCGCCCCCCGGGACCCCCCTGACGTTTATCTGGAGCATTTTTGGGGTGGTTTTGGGGAATTTTTTTAATAATTTTGAATGGAACTTTGGGATAATTTTGAGTTGAATTTTGGGATAATTTTGGATGAGGGATCCCCAGTTCCCCCCCTGAGCCCCCTCCCCAAATTTCCCCCCTGGATCTTTACCAGGAGCATTTTTGGGGTGGTTTTGGGGCATTTTGGGGTGGGATTTGAGGCACTTCTGAGTTGAATTTTGGGATAATTTAGGGTGAGGGATCCCTCAGTTCCCCCCTGAGCCCCCTCCCCAAATTTCCCCTTTTCCAGGCCGCCCCCGGGACCCCCTGGACGTTTACCTGGAGCATTTTTGGGGTGGTTTGGGGGCATTTTTTAATAATTTTGAATGGAACTTGGGGGGTAATTTTGAGTTGAATTTTGGGATAATTTAGGATGAGGGATCCCCAGTTCCCCCTGAGCCCCCTCCCCAAATTTCCCCCTGGATCTATACCTGGAGCATTTTTGGGTGGTTTTGGGGCATTTTGGGGTGGGATTTTGAGGCACTTCCAAGTTGAATTTTGGGATAATTTAGGATGAGGATCCCCAGTTCCCCCTGAGCCCCCTCCCCATATTTCCCCCCTTTCCAGGCCGCCTTCGGGATCCCCTGGACGTTTACCTGGAGCATTTTGGGGCATTTTGGGGTGGGATTTTCTGTTAATTCCCAGTTGAATTTTGGGGATAATTTTGGATGAGGGATCCCCCAGTTCCCCCCTGAGCCCCCTCCCCAAATTTCCCCCCTTTCCAGGCCGCCCCCCGGGACCCCCTGGACGTTTACCTGGAGCATTTTGGGGCATTTTGGGGTGGGATTTTCTGTTAATTCCCAGTTGAATTTTGGGATAATTTTGGATGAGGGATCCCCCAGTTCCCCCCTGAGCCCCCTCCCCATATTTCCCCCCTTTCCAGGCCGCCCCCCCGGGACCCCCTGGACGTTTACCTGGAGCATCGGCTGCTGCTGGAGCAGCGGGGCCGGGCCGGGGGCGCCCCCAGGACCCCCCAAAATCAATCCCCCCGGAGCTGCTGCGGCGCTTGTGAGTCTGCCCAGGGCCCCCAGCCCAAAATTCTGGGCACCCCAAAATCCCAACCCTCACCCAAATCCATTTTTTCCCCATTTTCTCTCATTTCCCTTCCTTTTCTCCCTCACTTCTTCCCCAATTCCCCACCTTTTTTTCCCCCATAATTCCCCCTTCTCTCATTTTCCCTTCCTTTTCTCCCTCACTTCTTCCCCAATTCCCCACCTTTTTTCCCCAATAATTCCCCCAAAATTTTTTCCCCATGTTTTCCCCCCAAAATCCCCATTTTTTCCCCCATTTCTCTCTCACAATTCTATTTTTTCCAAAATCCCCGTTTTTCCCCCCAAAGCCAGCTGTATTTCCACACCCCCTCCTGCTCCAAGGCCTTGTCCCTCAGGAGCCCTGAGCCCATTTTCCCCCTTCCAAACCCCATTTTTTCCCCCAAAACCCCCATTTTTTCCCCAAAAACCCCCATTTTCCTGCCCAAAACCCCCATTTTTCCCCCATTCCCTCTCACATTTCCCATTTTTTTCCCAAAATCCCCGTTTTTCCCTCAAAGTATTTTCACACCCCCTCGTGCTCCAAGGCTTGTCCCCACAGGAGCCCTGAGCCCATTTCCCCTCATAATCCCCATTTTTTCCCCCAAAACCCCCATTTTCCTGCCCAAAACCCCCATTTTCCCCTCATAATCCCCATTTTTCCCCCATTTCCTCTCACAATTCAGTTTTTTCCCAAAATCCCCATTTTTTCCCCACAAACTATTTCCACACCCCTCCTGCGCCAAGGCCTTGTCCCCTCAGGAGCCCTGAGCCCCATTTTCCCTCATAATCGTCATTTTTTACCCCAAAACTCCCATTTTCCTGCCCAAAACCCCCATTTTTCCCTCACACAATTCCATTTTTGCCCAAATCCCCGTTTTTCCCCCAAAGTATTTCCACACCCGCTCTTGCTCCAAGGCCTTGTCCCCCTGGACCTCCGAGCCCATTTTCCCCCTTCCAAACCCCATTTTTTACCCCAAAACCCCCATTTTTTCCCCTCATAATCCCCATTTTTCCCCCATTCCACTCACACATTTCCCATTTTTTCCCAAAATCCCCGTTTTCTCCCCAAAGTGAGCTGAATTTCCACACCCCCTCTTGCTCCAAGGCCTTGTCCCCTCAGGAGCCCTGAGCCCCATTTTCCCCCCCCAAACCCCATTTTTTACCCAAAACCCCCATTTTCCCCTCATAAATCCCCATTTTCCTGCCCAAAACCCCATTTTTCCTCATTCCCTCTCACATTTCCTGTTTTTTTCCCAAAATCCCCGTTTTTCCCCCCAAATCCAGCTGTATTTCCACACCCCCTCCTGCTCCAAGGCCTTGTCCCTCAGGAGCCCTGAGCCCATTTTCCCCTCATAATCCCCATTTTTCCCCCCTCCAAACCCATTTTTTACCCAAACCCCCCCATTTTTTCCCTAATAGTCCCCATTTTCCCCTCATAATCCCCATTTTTCCCCCATTCCCCTCTCACAATTCAGTTTTTCCCAAAATCCCCATTTTTCCCCCCAAATCCAGCTGTATTTCCACACCCCCTCTTGCTCCAAGGCCTTGTCCCCCTGGGAGCTCTGAGCCCCATTTTCCCCTTCCAAACCCCATTTTTTACCCCAAAACCCCCGTTTTTTTCCCCCAAACCCCCATTTTCCTGCCCCAAACCCCATTTTTCCCTCACACAATCCTGTTTTTTCCCAAAATCCCCGTTTTTCCCCAACTCCAGCTGTATTTCCACACCCCCTCATGCTCCAAGGCCCTTCTCCCCCTGGAGCTCCGAGCCCCATTTTCCCCCTTCCAAACCCCATTTTCCCCCTTCCAAACCCCATTTTTTCCCCAAAACCCCATTTTTTTCCCCAAAACCCCCATTTTTCCTCACACATTTCCCATTTTTGCCCAAAATCCCCTTTTTTCCCCCAAAGCCAGCTGTATTTCCGCGCTCCCTCGTGCTCCAAGGCCTTGTCCCCTCAGGAGCTCCGAGCCCCATTTTCCCCCTTCCAAACCCCTTTTTTTACCCCAAAACCCCCATTTTTTCCCCCAAACCCCCATTTTCCTGCCCAAAATCCCCATTTTTCCCTCACACAATTCAGTTTTTCCCAAAATCCCCGTTTTTCCCCCCAAAGCAGCTGTATTTCCACACCCCCTTCCTGCTCCAAGGGCCTTGTCCCCTCAGGAGCCCTGAGCTCCATTTTCCCCTTCCAAACCCCATTTTTTTCCCCCAAAACCCCCATTTTTTCCCCCATAATCCCCATTTTTTCCCCCATTCCCCTCACCACAATTCCATTTTTTCCCAAAATCCCCGTTTTTCCCCCCAAAGCCAGCTGTATTTCCACACCCCCTCCTGCTCCAAGGCCTTGTCCCCCTGGAAGCTTCGAGCCCATTTTCCCCCCTCCAAACCCCATTTTTTCCCCAAAACCCCATTTTTTCCCAAAAACCCCCATTTTCCCCTCATAATCCCCGTTTTTCCCTCTCACAATTCTGTTTTTCCCAAATACCCGTTTTTCCCCCCAAATCCAGCTGTATTTCCACACCCCCTCCTGCTCCAAGGCCTTGTCCCCTGGGAGCTCCGAGCCCCATTTTCCCCTCATAATCCTCATTTCTCTCCTCCAAACCCCATTTTTTCCCCAAAACCCCCATTTTCCTGCCCAAAACCCCCATTTTCCTGCCCAAAACCCCCATTTTTCCCTCACACAATCCTTTTCATTCCCAAAATCCCCGTTTTTCCCCCCAAATCCAGTTGTATTTCCACACCCCCTCGTGCTCCAAGGCCTTGTCCCCTCAGGAGCCCTGAGCCCCATTTTCCCCTCATAATCCCAATATTTCCCCTCATAATCCCCATTTTTTCCCCCCAAACCCCATTTTTTCCCCCAAAATCCCCGTTTTCCCCTCATAATCCCCATTTTTCCCCCATTCCCCTCTCACATTCAGTTTTTTCCAAAATCCCCGTTTTTCCCCCCAAATCCAGCTGTATTTCCACACCCCCTCTTGCTCCAGGCCGTGTCCCCACAGGAGCTCTGAGCCCCATTTTCCCCCTTCCAAACCCCATTTTTTACCCCAAAACCCCCATTTTTTCCCCAAAAACCCCCATTTTCCTGCCCAAAATCCCCGTTTTTCCCTCACACAATTCCATTTTTGCCCAAAATCCCCGTTTTTCCCCCCAAATCCAGCTGTATTTCCACACCCCCTCTTGCTCCAAGGCCTTCTCCCCCTGGGAGCTCTGAGCCCCATTTTCCCTCATAATCCTCATTTTCCCCCCTCCAACCCCATTTTCTCCCCAAACCCCCATTTTCCTGCCAAAACCCCCTGTTTTTCCCTCACACAATCCTGTTTTTGCCCAAAATCCCCGTTTTTCCCCCCAAATCCAGCTGTATTTCCACACCCCCTCCTGCTCCAAGGCCGTGTCCCCCTGGGACCTCCTAGCCCCATTTTCCCCCTTCCAAACCCCATTTTTTCCCCAAAATCCCCATTTTTTCCCCCAAACCCCCATTTTCCTGCCCAAAATCCCCATTTTCCCTCACACAATCTGTTTTTGCCAAAATCCCCGTTTTTCCCCCCAAAGCCAGCTGTATTTCCACACCCCTCTTGCTCCAAGGGCCTTGTCCCCCTGGGAGCTCCGAGCCCCATTTTCCCCTCATAATCCCCATTTTTCCCCCCTCCAAACCCCATTTTCCCCCTTCCAAACCCCATTTTCCTGCCCAAAACCCCCATTTTTCCCCCATTCCCCTCACACATTTCCCATTTTTGCCCAAAATCCCTGTTTTTCTCTCCAAAGTGAGCTGTATTTCCGCGCCCCCTCTTGCTCCAAGGCCGTGTCCCCTCAGGAGCCCTGAGCCCCATTTTCCCCCTTCCAAACCCCATTTTCCTGCCCAAAACCCCCGTTTTTCCCTCACACAATTCCATTTTTTCCCAAAATCCCCGTTTTTCCCCCCAAAGTGAGCTGTATTTCCGCGCCCCCTCGTGCTCCAAGGCCGTGTCCCCGCGGGAGCTCCGGGCCGGCTCCATCGGCGCCTTGGTCACCGTGCAGGGAATCGTCACCAGGGCCAGCGTGACCAAGGCGCCGATGGAGCCGGCCCGGAGCTCCCGCGGGCGACACGGCCATGGCGCACGCGCAGGGCCGCGGAAATACAGATCACTTGGGAGGGAAAAACGGGGATTTTGGGAAAATGGACTTGTGTGAGGGGCAAAGGGGGTTTTGGGCAGTTTCAGGGGGTTTAGGGGCAGTTTTGGGGCAGTTTTGGGGTCTCAGTGCCACCTACAGCTGTGACCAGTGCGGGGCAGAGACCTACCAGCCCGGTACTGGATATACTGGGATGTACTGGGATGGACTGGGAGGGGTTCTGGGGCAGTTTCAGGGGGATTTGGGGCAGTTTCAGGGGGATTCGGGGCAGTTTTGGGGTCTCAGTGCCACCTACAGCTGTGACCAGTGTGGGGCAGAGACCTACCAGCCGGTACTGGGATATACTGGGATATACTGGGAGGGACTGGGAGGGACTGGGAGGGACTGGGAGGGGTTTGGGGTCAGTTTTGGGGCAGTTTTGGGGGGTTTAGGGGCAGTTTTGGGGTCTCAGTGCCACCTACAGCTGTGACCAGTGTGGGGCAGAGACCTACAGCCGGTACTGGGATATACTGGGATATACTGGGATGGACTGGGAGGGGTTCTGGGGCAGTTTCAGGGGGATTTGGGGCAGTTTCAGGGGATTCGGGCAGTTTTGGGGTCTCAGTGCCACCTACAGCTGTGACCAGTGCGGGCAGAGACCTACCAGCCGGTACTGGGGCATACTGGGATATACTGGGAGGGACTGGGAGGGGTTTGGGGGCAGTTTTGTGAGGTTTTGGGGCAGTTTTGGGGCAGTTTCGGGGGGTTTGGGGGCAGTTTGGGGGCAGTTTTGGGGTCTCAGTGCCACCTACAGCTGCAACCAGTGCGGGGCAGAGACCTACCAGCCGGTACTGGGATATACTGGATATACTGGGAGGGACTGGGAGGGGATTTGGGGCAGTTTCAGGGGGTTTAGGGGCAGTTTTGGGGCAGTTTCGGGGTCTCAGTGCCACCTACAGCTGCGACCAGTGCGGGGCTGAGACCTACCAGCCTGGTACTGGGATATACTGGGATATCTGGGATATACTGGGAGGGACTGGGAGGACTGGGAGGGACTGGGAGGGGTTTGGGGTCAGTTTTGGGGCAGTTTCGGGGTGTTTAGGGGCAGTTTTGGGGCAGTTTTGGGGTGTTTCGGGGCAGTTTTGGGGTCTCAGTGCCGCCTACAGCTGTGACCAGTGCGGGGCAGAGACCTACCAGCCGGTACTGGGGCATACTGGGATGGACTGGGATATACTGGGAGGGACTGGGATATACTGGGAGGGACTGGGAGGGATTTGGGGTCAGTTTTGGGGCAGTTTTGGGGGGTTTGTGGGCAGTTCGGGGCAGTTTTGGGGGATTTAGGGGCAGTTTCAGGGGGATTCGGGGCAGTTTTGGGGTCTCAGTGCCACCTACAGCTGCGACCAGTGCGGGGCCGAGACCTACCAGCCGGTACTGGGATGTACTGGGAGGGACTGGGATGGACTGGGAGGGACTGGGAGGGGATTTGGGGTCAGTTTTGGGGCGGTTTCGGGGGGTTTAGGGGGCAGTTTTGGGGCAGTTTTGTGGGGTTTGGGGGCAGTTTCGGGGCAGTTTTGGGGTCTCAGTGCCACCTACAGCTGCGACCAGTGCAGGGCCGAGACCTACCAGCCGGTACTGGGATATACTGGGAGGGACTGGGAGGGGTTTTGGGGAGGATTTGGGGCAGTTTCAGGGGCATTCAGGGCAGTTTTGGGGTGTTTGGGGGCAGTTTTGGGGTCTCAGTGCCACCTACAGCTGTGACCAGTGCGGGGCAGAGACCTACCAGCCGGTACTGGGATATACTGGGAGGGACTGGGAGGGACTGGGAGAGGATTTGGGGGGATTTGGGGCAGTTTTGGGCAGTTTCAGGGGAATTCGGGCAGTTTTGGGGCAGTTTTGGGTCTCAGTGCCACCTACAGCTGTGACCAGTGTGGGGCAGAGACCTACCAGCAGGTACTAGGGATATACTGGGATATACTGGGAGGGACTGGGAGGGACTGGAGGGGATTTGGGGCAGTTTCAGGGGGTTTAGGGGCAGTTTTGGGTCTCAGTGCCACCTACAGCTGCGACCAGTGCGGGGCAGAGACCTACCAGCCGGTACTGGGGCATACTGGGAGGGACTGGGATGTACTGGAGGGGTTTTTCAGGGAATTTCAGGGGGTTTTGGGGGCATTTCAGGTGGATTTTTGAGAGGATTTTTTTCTATTTTTGAGATCTCTCCCCTCACAGACCAAAGGCCCCGTTTTCCCGCCTTTTCCAGGGGCACTTCTGGGGGTCTCCGGGGGGGATTTTTGGAATATTTGGAAATTTTTTGGGGTTCAGGTGGAATTTTTGGGGTCCAGGTGGGATTTTTGGGGGATATTCTTTGAGTTTTTGTCATCTTTCCCCTCACAGATTGAAGGCCCCGTTTTCCCGCCTTTGCCAGGGGCACCTCTGGGGGTCTCAGGGGGGAATTTTTGGGATCTTTAGGAGTTTTTTGTGGTTTAGGTGGAATATTTTGGAATTCAGGTGAATTTTTTGAGGTCCAGGTGGGATTTTTTGGGGATATTCTTTGAGTTTTTGGCATCTTTCCCCTCACAGAGTGAAGGCGCCATTTTCCTGCCTTTTCCAGGGGCACTTCTGGCAATCTCGAGGGGGGGGAGTTTTTTGGAATCTTTGGGTATTTTTTGGGTTTCAGGTGAACTTTTTGTGGTTCAGGTGAATTTCTGTGGTCCGAGTGGGATTTTTTTGGGGGTATTCTTTGAGTTTTTGGGGTTTTTTCCCTCCCAGATCGAGGGCCCGACCTTCACGCCGCTGCTGCTGTGCCCGAGCCGGGAATGCCAAACCAACCGCTCGGGGGGGGCGGCTCTACCTGCAGAGCCGGGGCTCCAAATTCACCAAATTCCAGGAGCTGCGGATCCAGGAGCACGTGAGTCACGGGGGATCCCCGAATTCCCGACAGGAAACCCCAAATTCCCAAAAAATCCCCTCAGGAAACTCCAAAATCCCCTCAGAAATGTAGGCCTGGGGCCTTCAAAATGGCGGCCGGGGCCTTTAACATGGACTCTAGGGTCTTAAAGTTGACTCCAAATCCACCGAATTCTGGGAATTTTGGATTCAGGAGCTCTTGAGTGAGGGGGGAACTTGAAATTCCTGATGGGAAATCCCAAAATCAAAAAAAAATTCCCTCAGGAAACTCCAAAATCCCCTCAGAAATGGAGGCTCGGGGCCTTCAAAATGGCGGCTGGGGCCTTTAACATGGACTCTAGGGTCTTAAAGTTGACTCCAGATTCACCAAATTCTGGGAATTTTGGATTCAGGAGCTCTTGAGTGAGGGGGGAACTTGAAATTCCTGATGGGAAATCCCAAATGCTAAAAAATTCCCTTAGGAAACTCCAAAATCCCCTCAGAAATGGCTCCAAAATGGCGGCCAGGGCCTTTAAAATGGACTGTAGGGTCTTAATTTGCTCCAGATTCACCAAATTCTGGGGATTTTGCATTCAGGAGCTCCTGAGTGAGGTGGGATCCCCAATTCCCAAAAAATCCTCTCAGGAAACTCCAAAATCCCTTCAGAAATGGAGGCCTGGGGCCTTCAAAATGGCGGCCTGGGCCCTTCAAAATGGCGGCCTGGGCCCTTCAAAATGGACTCTAGGGTCTTAATTGGCTCCAGATTCACCAAATTCTGGGGATTTTGGATTCAGGAGCTCCTGAGTGAGGTGGGATCCCCAAATTCCCAAAAAATCCCCTCAGGAAACTCCAAAATCCCCTCAGAAATGGAGGCCTGGGGCCTTCAAAATGGCGGCCTGGGGCCTTCAAAATGGCGGCCTGGGCCCTTCAAAGTGGACTCTAGGGTCTTAATTGGCTCCAGATCCACCAAATTCTAGGAATTCTGGATTCAGGTACTCCTGAGTGAGGTGGGATCCCCAAATTCCTGATGGGAAACCCCAAAATGCAAAAAAATCCCCTCAGGAAACTCCAAAATCTCCTCAGAAATGGAGGCCCGGGGCCTTCAAAATGGCGGCCGGGGCCTTTAAAATGGACTCTAGGGTCTTCATGGGCTCCAGATTCACCAAATTCTGGGGATTTTGGATTCAGGAGCTCCTAAATTAGGGGGGAACTTGAAATTCCTGATGGGAAATCCAAAAAAATCCCCTCAGGAAACTCCAAAATCCCCTCAGAAATGGAGGCCTGGGGCCTTCAAAATGGCGGCCGGGGCCTTTAAAATGGACCCCGGGGTCTTAAAGTTGCCTTCAAATCCACTGAATTCTGGGAATTTTGGATTCAGGAGCCCCTGAGTGAGGTGGGATCCCCAAATTCCTGATGGGAAACCCCAAAATCCAAAAAGATCCCCTCAGGAAACTCCAAAATCTCCTCAGAAATGTAGGCCCGGGGCCTTCAAAATGGCGGCCTGGGCCTTTAAAACGGACTCTAAATTGGCTCCAGATTCACCAAATTCTGGGAATTTTGAATTCAGGAGCTCCTAAATTAGGGGGGAACTTGAAATTCCTGATGGGAAATCCAAAAAAATCCCCTCAGGAAATTCAAAATCCCCTCAGAAATGGAGGCCTGGGGCCTTCAAAATGGCGGCCAGGGCCTTCAAAATGCACTCCGGGGTCTTAAAGTTGCCTTCAAATCCACTGAATTCTGGGAATTTTGGATTCAGGTACTCCTGACTGATGTGGGTTCCCCAAATTCCTGATGGGAAACTCCAAAATACCAAAAAGTCCCCTCAGGAAACTCCAAAATCCCCTCAGAAATGGAGGCCTGGGGCCTTCAAAACAGATTCTAGGGTCTTAATTGGCTCCAGATTCACCAAATTCTGGGGATTTTGGATTCAGGAGCTCCTGAGTGAGGGGGGAACTTGAAATTCCTGATTGGAGACACAAAAATCCCAAATAATTCTCTCAGGAAACTCCAAAATCCCCTCAGAAATTCCCTCAGAATTGGATCCAAAATGGCGACCGGGGCCTTCAAAATGGCGTCGGTTGTTCTGAAATGTCCCCAAATGTCCCCGAAATGTCCCAAAATGTCCCAAAATGTCCCCAGATGCCCTCACCTGTCCCATACCTGTCCTTGCAGTCAGACCAGGTGCCCGTGGGTCACCTGCCCCGCTCGCTGTCGCTGCACCTGAGCGGGGCCAACACGCGCCAGGCCCAGCCCGGGGACCACGTCAGGGTCACGGGCACCTTCCTGCCCCTGCTGAAACCAGGGTTCCGACAGGTGACACAGGTGAGTGCAAAATGCAGCTGGGGACATCCAAAATGCACCTGGGAGCACCCAAAAATACACCTGGGAGCACCCAAAATGCACCTGGGAGCACCCAAAATACACCTGGGAACACCCAAAAATGCACCCAAACCTCCCCTTCCTGCCCCTGCTGAAACCAGGGTTCCGACAGGTGACACAGGTGAGTGCAAAATGCACCTGGGGACATCCAAAATACACCTGGGGACACCCAAAAATGCACCCAAACCTCCCCTTCCTGCCCCTGCTGAAACCAGGGTTCCGACAGGTGACACAGGTGAGTGCAAAATACACCTGGGGACATCCAAAATACACCTGAGACCCCAAAAACCTCACCTGGGAACACCCAAAATGCACCAGGAACACCCAAAATACACCTGGGAACACCCAAAAATGCACCAGGAACACCCAAAAATGCACCCAAACCTCCCCTTCCTGCCCCTGCTGAAACCAGGGTTCCGACAGGTGACACAGGTGAGTGCAAAATGCACCAGGAACACCCAAAATGCACCTGAGACCCCAAAAACACCCAAAAATGCACCTGGGAGCACCCAAAATGCACCTGGGAGCACCCAAAATGCACCTGGGCACACCCAAAATGCACCAGGAACACCCAAACTGCACCTGCAGGGCCAAAAAAGGCCCCCAAAAATCTCTTTTTATTCCCCCAAATTCTCCTTTTTTCCCAAAAATCCCCAAAATTCCATGATTTTTTCCCAAATCCCTGGATTTTCCCCCAAAATTCCCATTTTTTGCAGGGATTGCTGTCAGAGACCTTCCTGGAGGGCCTCACCTGTCCCCTCCAAAATCCCCATTTTTCCCCCTAAAATCCCCATTTTTTCACCAAAATCCCCCTTTTTTTCCCAGATTCACAAATTTTTCCCAAAATCCCCAGATTTTCCCCCAAAATTCCCATTTTTTCCCAGGGATTGCTGTCAGAGACCTTCCTGGAGGGCACCACCTGTCCCCACCCTCACCTCCTAAAATCCCCATTTTTCCCCCCAAAATCCCCATTTTTTCACCAAAAATCCCCATTTTTTCACCAAAAATCCCCATTTTTTCACCAAAAATCCCCATTTTTTTTCCCAGATTCACAGATTTTTCCCAAAATCCCCAGAATTTCCCCCAAAATTCCCATTTTTTTCCAGGGATTGCTGTCAGAGACCTTCCTGGAGGGCACCACCTGTCCCTTCTAAAATCCCCATTTTTCCCCCTAAAATCCCCATTTTTCCCCCTAAAATCCCCATTTTTTCACCAAAAATCCCCATTTTTTCCCAAAATCCCCGGAATTTCCCCCAAAATCCCCATTTTTCCCCCTAAAATCCCCATTTTTTCACCAAAAATCCCCATTTTTTCACCAAAATTCACAGATTTTTCCCAAAATTCCCGGAATTTCCCCCAAAATTCCCACTTTTTTTCCAGGGTTTGCTGTCAGAGACCTTCCTGGAGGGCCTCACCTGTCCCCTCCAAAAATCCCCATTTTTTCCCCCAAAAATCCCCATTTTTCCCCCTAAAATCCCCATTTTTTCACCAAAATTCACAGATTTTTCCCCAAATCCCCGGATTTTCCCCCAAAATTCCCATTTTTTGGCAGGGATTGCTGTCAGAGACCTTCCTGGAGGGCCTCACCTGTCCCCTCCAAAATCCCCATTTTTTCCCCCTAAAATCCCCATTTTTTCACCAAAATTCCCCATTTTTCTTCCCAGATTCACAGATTTTTCCCAAAATCCCCGGAATTTCCCCCAAAATTCCCATTTTTTGCAGGGATTGCTGTCAGAGACCTTCCTGGAGGGCCTCACCTGTCCCCACCCTCACCTCCTAAAATCCCCATTTTTCCCCCCAAAATCCCCATTTCTCCCCCTAAAATCCCCATTTTTTCACCAAAATTCCCCATTTTTTTTCCCAGATTCACAGATTTTTCCCAAAATCCCCGGAATTTCCCCCAAAATTCCCATTTTTCCCAGGGATTGCTGTCAGAGACCTTCCTGGAGGGCCTCACCTGTCCCCACCCTCACCTCCTAAAATCCCCATTTTTTCCCCCTAAAATCCCCATTTTTTCACCAAAATTCCCCATTTTTTTTCCCAGATTCACAGATTTTTCCCAAAATTCCCGGAATTTCCCCCAAAATTCCCATTTTTTCCAGGGATTGCTGTCAGAGACCTTCCTGGAGGGCCTCACCTGTTCCCTCCAAAAATCCCCATTTTTTCACCAAAAATCCCCATTTTTTCACCAAAAATCCCCATTTTTTTTCCCAGATTCACAGATTTTTCCCAAAATCCCCGGAATTTCCCCCAAAATTCCCATTTTTTCCAGGGATTGCTGTCAGAGACCTTCCTGGAGGGCCTCACCTGTCCCCACCCTCACCTCCTAAAATCCCCATTTTTCCCCCTAAAATCCCCATTTTTCCCCCTAAAATCCCCATTTTTTCACCAGAAATCCCCATTTTTTCACCAAAATTCCCCATTTTTTCCCAAAATTCCAGGATTTTCCCCCAAAATTCCCATTTTTTCCAGGGATTGCTGTCAGAGACCTTCCTGGAGGGCCTCACCTCTCCCCAGCCTCACCTCCTAAAATCCCCATTTTTCCCTCAAAAATCCCCATTTTTTCACCAAAAATCCCCATTTTTTCACCAAAAATCCCCATTTTTTCACCAAAATTCCTGGATTTTTCCCAAAATCCCCGGAATTTCCCCCAAAATTCCCATTTTTTGGCAGGGATTGCTGTCAGAGACCTTCCTGGAGGGGCACCACGTGGCCAAGGTGAACAAGAGCGAGGAAGAGGAGGGGGAGGGGGCGGAGCTGAGCCCTCAGGAGCTGCAGGAGATCCTGGGAACAGGTGGGGGTTTTGGGGAGAAAAATGGGGATTTTGGGAAAATTGGGGATTTAGGGAAAAATTGGGGATTTTAGGGAAAAATTGGGATTTTGGGGGGAAAAATGGGGATTTTTAGGGGAAAAATTGGGATTTTAGGGAAAAATTGTGAAATTTTGGGGAAAATTGGGGATTTTTGGGGGAAAAATTGGGATTTTGGGGTGAAAAATGGGGGTTTTGAGGGGATTTTGAGGGGAAAATTGGGATTTTGGGGGGGGAAATTGGAGATTTTGGGGTGGAAAAATTGGGATTTTTTTGGGGGGGAAAAATGGGATTTTGGGGGGGGAATTTATGGATTTTTTAGGGGAAAAATTGGGATTTTTAGGGGGGAAAATGGGGATTTTTGGGGGAAAAATGGGGCTTTTGAGGGGAAAAATGGGGATTTTTTTGGGGCAGAAATTTGGGGATTTTTGGGGAAAAATTGAGATTTTTGGGGTGGGAAATTTGGGGATTTTTGGGGGGGGAAATTGGGGATTTTTAGGGGAAAAATGGGGGTTTTGAGGGGAAAAATGGGGGTTTTGAGGGGAAAAATGGGGATTTTTAGGGGAAAAATTGGGGATTTTTTTTGGGGCAGAAATTTGGGGATTTTTGGGGAAAAATTGGGATTTTTGGGGTGGGAAATTTGGGGATTTTTGGGGGGGGAAATTGGGGATTTTGTGGGGAAATTTGGGGATTTTTAGGGAGAAAAAAATAATTTTAAGGAAAAATAAAGGGATTTTGGGGGACCAAAAGTGGATTTGGGGTAAAATGAGGATTTGGGGGATTTTTTTGGGTTATTCCAGCCAATTTTGGGGCAATTTCAGCCAATTTTGGGGTTTCTGCCCCCAAATTTCCCATTTTTCCTCCTTCCAATGCCAAATTTGGGCATTTCTCACCCCAAATTTCCCATTTTTGGCCCTTCCAATGCCAAATTTTGGTGTTTCTGACCCCAAATTTCCCATTTTTTATTCTTCGAATTCCAGATTTTGGCATTTCTGACCCCAAATTTCCCCATTTTTCACCCTCCCAATGCCAGATTTTGGCATTTCTCACCCCAAATTTCCCAAATTTTGCCCTTCTAAGCCCAGATTTTGGCATTTCTGACCCTTCCAATGCCAGATTTTGGTGTTTTTGACCCCAAATTTCCCAATTTTCCTCCTTCCAATGCCGAATTTTGCCATTTCTCACCCCAAATTTCCCAATTTTTGT
The DNA here is from genome assembly GCF_051311805.1 of Agelaius phoeniceus. Lineage (NCBI taxonomy): Eukaryota > Metazoa > Chordata > Aves > Passeriformes > Icteridae > Agelaius > Agelaius phoeniceus. The sequence continues at coordinate 2,283,608 of NC_135300.1, read as the reverse complement.
CCTTCCAATGCCAGATTTTGCCGTTTTTGACCCCAAATTTCCCATTTTTCCTCCTCCCAATGCTGGATTTTGGCATTTTTGACCCCAATTTTCCTCCTTCCAATGCCAGATTTTGCCATTTCTCACCCCAAATTTCCCATTTTTCACCCTCCCAATTCCGAATTTTGCCATTTCTGCCCCCAAATTTCCCATTTTTTGCCCTTCCAATTCCAGATTTTGGCATTTCTGCCCCCAAATTTCCCATTTTTCCTCCTTCCAATGCCAAATTTTGGCATTTCTCACCCCAAATTTTCCATTTTTCACCCTTCCAAGGCTGGATTTTGCCATTTTTTGACCCCAATTTTTCGCCCTCCCAAGCCCGGATTTTGCCATTTCTCACCCCAAATTCCCCATTTTTCACCCTCCCAATGCTGGATTTTGCCATTTCTGCCCCCAAATTTCCCAATTTTCCTCCTCCCAATGCCAGATTTTGGCATTTCTCACCCCGAATTTCCCAATTTTGGCCCTTTCAAGACCGGATTTTGGCATTTCTGACCCCAATTTTTGACCCTTCCAATTCCGAATTTTGCCATTTCTCACCTCAAATTTCCCATTTCTGGCCCTTCCAGTTCCGGATTTTGGCGTTTCTCACCCTAAATTTCCCATTTTTTGGCCCTTTCAAGGCCGGATTTTGGCATTTCTAACCCCAAATTTCCCAATTTTTGCCCTTCCAAGGCCAGATTTTGCCGTTTTTGACCCCAAATTCCCTTTTTGGCCCTTCCAAGGCCAAATTCTGGCATTTCTCACCCCAATTTTCCCATTTTTGGCCCTCCCAAGCCCGGATTTTTGCGTTTTTGACCCAAATTTTTGCCCTCCCAATGCTGGATTTTAGCATTTCTGACCCCAATTTTCCCAATTTTGGCCCTTCCAATGCTGAATTTTGGCATTTCTGACCCCAAATCTTCAATTTTTGACCCTTTCAAGTCCAGATTTTGACATTTCTCACCCCAAATTTCCCATTTCTGGCCCTTCCAATGCCAAATTTTGGCATTTCTGACCCCAAATCTTCCATTTTTCCTCCTTCCAATGCCGGATTTTGGCATTTCTGACCCCAAATTTCCCAATTTTGGCCTTTCCAAGACCGGATTTTGGCATTTCTGACCCTTCCAAGTCCAGATTTTGGTGTTTTTGACCCCAAATTTCCCAATTTTGGCCCTTCCAATTCCGAATTTTGCCATTTCTCACCCCAAATTCCCCATTTTTCCTCCTCCCAAGCCCAGATTTTGCCATTTCTGCCCCCAAATTTCCCATTTTTGGCCCTCCCAAGCCCGGATTTTGCCGTTTTTGACCCCAAATTCCCATTTCTGGCCCTTGCAGGGGAGGATTTCTACGGGAAGCTGGCGGCCTCCATCGCCCCCGAGATCTTTGGCCACGAGGATGTGAAGAAATCGCTGCTGCTGCTGCTGGTGGGGGGCGTGGAGAGGAGCCCCCGGGGGATGCGGATCCGCGGTGAGAGACGGGGAAATCCTGGGAAAATCACGGGGAAATCACGGGGAAATCCTGGAAAAATCACAGGAACAGACGGGGGAAATCCTGGAAAAATCCCGGAAAAATCACAGGAAAATCCTGGGAAAATCACAGGGAAATCCTGGGAAAATCACGGGGAAATCCTGGGAAAATCCTGGAAAAATCACAGGGAAATTCAGGGGGAAATCCTGGGAAAATCCTGGGAAATGTTCGGGAAAAATCCCGGGAAAATCCTGGGAAAATCACGGGGAAATCCTGGGAAAATCACGGGAAAATCACGGGGAAATCCTGGGAAAATCCTGGGAAAATCACGGGGAAAATCCTGGGAAAATCACGGGAAAATCACGGGGAAATCCTGGGAAAATCACGGGGAAATTCAGGGGGAAATTCAGGGGAAAATCCTGGGAAAATCACAGGAAAATCCTGGGAAATGTTTGGGAAAAATCACAGGAAAATTCAAGGGAAAATCCTGGGAAATGTTCGGGAAAAATCCCGGGGAAATCCTGGGAAATGTTCGGGGAAATCCTGGGAGAAATCCCGGGAAAAATCCTGGGAAAAATCACAGGAACAGCCAGGGAAAATCACAGGAAAATCCTGGGAAAATCACAGGAAAATTCAGGGGAAAATCCTGGGAAATGTTTGGGGAAATCCTGGGAAAATCACAGGAAAATTCAAGGGAAAATCCTGGGAAATGTTCGGGGAAATCACAGGAAAATTCAGGGGAAAATCCTGGGAAAATCCTGGGGAAAATCCTGGAAAAATCCCGGGAAAATCACAGGAAAATCACAGGAAAATCCTGGAAAAATCACAGGGAAATTCAGGGGAAAATCCTGGGAAATGTTCGGGAAAAATCCCGGAAAAATCACAGGAAAATCCTGGGAAAATCCTGGGAAAATCACAGGAAAATCCCGGGGAAAATAACAGGAAAATTCAGGGAAAATCCTGGGAAATGTTCGGGAAAAATCACAGGAAAATCCTGGGAAATGATCGGGAAAATCCTGGGAAAATCACAGGAAAATCCTGGGAAAAATCCCGGGAAAATCACAGGAAAATTCAGGGGAAAATCACAGGAAAATCCTGGGAAAAATCCCAGAAAAATCACAGGAAAATCCTGGGAAAATCACAGGAACAGCCAGGGGAAATCCTGGGAAATGTTTGGGAAAATCCTGGGAAAAATCCCGGAAAAATCCTGGGAAAATCACAGGAAAATCCTGGGAAAAATCACAGGAACAGCTGGGGAAAAATCCTGGGAAAATCCCGGAAAAATCCTGGGAAAATCCCGGGGAAATCCTGGGAAAAATCACAGGGAAATCCTGGGAAATGTTCGGGAAAAATCCTGGGAAATGTTCAGGAAAAATCCCGGAAAAATCCTGGGAAAATCCTGGGAAATGTTCGGGAAAAATCCTGGGAAAATTCAGGGGAAAATCCTGGGAAAATCACGGGGAAATCCTGGGAAAATCCTGGGAAAATCACAGGAAAATGTTCGGGGAAATCCTGGGAAAAATCCTGGGAAAATCACGGGGAAATCCTGGAAAAATCACAGGGAAATTCAGGGGAAAATCCTGGGAAATGTTCGGGAAAAATCCTGGGAAAATCCTGGGAAATGTTCAGGAAATGTCCCAGAAAAATCACAGGAAAATCCTGGGAAATGTCTGGGAAAAATCCTGGGAAAAATCCCAGAAAAATCACAGGAACAGCCGGGGAATCCTGGGAAATGTTTGGGAAAATCACAGGAAAATCCTGGGAAAAATCCTGGGAAAATCACAGGAAAATCCTAGGAAATGTTCGGGGAATGTCCCAGGAAAATCACAGGAAAATCCTGGGAAAATCACAGGAAAATCCTGGGAAAATCACAGGAAAATTCAGGGGAAAATCACAGGAAAATTCAGGGGAAAATCACAGGAAAATCCAGGGGAAAAACACAGGAACAGCTGGGGAAAAATCCCAGGAAAATCACAGGAAAATCCTGGGAAAATCACAGGAAAATCCCGGGGAAAATAACAGGAAAATTCAGGGAAAATCCTGGGAAATGATCGGGAAAATCCTGGGAAAATCACAGGAAAATTCAGGGGAAAATCACAGGAAAATCCAGGGGAAAATCCCGGGAAAATCCTGGGGAAAATCCCGGGAAAATCACAGGAAAATTCAGGGGAAAATCACAGGAAAATCCAGGGGAAAATCCTGGGAAATGTTCGGGGAAAATCCCGGGAAAATCACAGGAAAATTCAGGGGAAAATCCCGGGAAAATCCTGGGGAAAATTCCGGGAAAATCACAGGAACAGCCGGGGAAAAATCCTGGGAAATGTTCGGGAAAAATCCTGGGAAAAATCACAGGAAAATTCAAGGGAAAATCCTGGGAAATGTTCGGGGAATGTCCCGGAAAAATCACAGGAAAATCCTGGGAAAAATCACAGGAAAAATCCTGGGAAAAATCACAGGAAAAATCCTGGGAAAAATCCAGGAAAAATCACAGGAAAATCCTGGGAAATGTTCGGGGAAAAATCACAGGAAAATTCAAGGGAAAATCCTGGGAAATGTTTGGGAAAATCGCAGGAAAATCCTGGGAAAAATCCTGGGAAATGCTCGGGAAATGTCCCAGAAAAATCACAGGAAAATCCTGGGAAATGTCTGGGAAAAATCCCGGGAAAATCACAGGAAAATCCTGGGGAAAATCCTGGGAAAAATCACAGGAAAATCCTGGAAAATGTCCCAGGAAAATCCCAGGGAAATCCTGGGAAAATCCTGGGAAAAATCACAGGAAAATCCTGGGAAATGTTCAGGAAAAATCACAGGAAAATCCTGGGAAAATCACAGGAACAGCCGGGGAAATCCTGGGAAATGTTTGGGAAAATCCTGGGAAATGTTCGGGGAAAATCCCGGGAAAATCACAGGAAAATCCTGGGAAATGTTCGGGAAAAATTCTTGGAAATGTTCAGGAAATGTCCCAGAAAAATCACAGGAAAATCCTGGGAAATGTTCGGGGAAAATCCTGGGAAATGTTCGGGAAAAATCCCGGGAAAATCACAGGAAAATTCAGGGGAAAAATCCCAGGAAAATCACAGGAAAATCCTGGGAAAATCACAGGAAAATCCCGGGGAAAATAACAGGAAAATTCAGGGAAAATCCTGGGAAATGTTCGGGAAAAATCACAGGAAAATCCTGGGAAAATCCAGGGAAATGTCCCAGAAAAATCACAGGAAAATCCTGGGAAATGTTCGGGAAAAATCCTGGGAAAAATCCAGAGAAATCCTGGGAAAAATCACAGGAACAGCCAGGGAAAAATCCTGGGAAAAATCCCGGAAAAATCACAGGAAAATCCTGGGAAAAATCCCGGAAAAATCACAGGAACAGCCGGGGAAATCCTGGGAAATGTTCGGGAAAAATCACAGGAAAATTACAGAAAAATTTTGGGAAAAATCCCAGGAAAATCCAGGGGAAACCTTGGGAAATGTTCCAGGAAAATCCTGGAAAAATCCCAGAAAACCCCGGTGGGAAAAGGGGGTGGAAGAGCTGAAATTGCCATAAATTTTTTTGGTTTTTTCCTCTTATTTTCCCACTTTTTCTCTCACCATTTCCCATTTCTGAGTTTCTTTTTCTCCCTTTTCTCCCTTTTTTTCCCATTTTCCCCCATTTTCCCTAAATTCTGGTTTTTCCCCTAAATTCTGTTTTTTCCCCTAAATTTTGGGTGTTTTGCCCTAAATTTTGGGTGTTTTTCCCTAAATCCTGGTGTTTTTCCCTAAATTCTGGGTTTTTTTTCCCCATTTTCCTCCATTTTTCCCTAAATCCTGTTGTTTTTCCTAAATCCTGGGGGGTTTTTTCCCTAAATCCTGGTGGTTTTCCCTAAATCCTGGGGGTTTTTTTCCCTAAATCCTGGTATTTTTTCCCATTTTCCCCCGTTTTTCCCTAAATCCTGTTGTTTTTCCCTAAATCCTGGGGGTTTTTTTCCCTAAATTCTGGGGGTTTTTCCCATTTTTCCCCCATTTTTGCCCCATTTTTCCCTAAATCCTGGTATTTTTTCCCATTTCCCCCATTTTCCCCTAAATCCTGGGTTTTTTCCCTAAATTCTGTTTTTTTCCCCATTTTTCCCCCATTTTCCCCCATTTTCCCCTTAATTCTGCTGTTTTTTCCCATTTTTTCCCCATTTTCCCTAAATCCTGTTGTTTTTCCCTAAATCCTGGGGTTTTTCCCTAAATCCTGGGGTTTTTCCCTAAATTTTGGGGTTTTTCCCTAAATTCTGGGGTTTTTTCCCCATTTTCCCCTAAATCCTGGGGGTTTTCTGCCCTAAATTCTGGGTTTTTTCCTAAATTCTGGGGTTTTTTTCCCTAAATTCTGGGTTTTTCCCCTAAATTCTGTTTTTTCCCCTAAATTTTGGGGTTTTTTCCCTAAATCCTGTTCTTTTTCCCTAAATCCTGGGTTTTTTCCCTAAATCCTGGGGGTTTTTTTCCCTAAATCCTGGTATTTTTCCCCCATTTTTCCCTAAATCCTGGGTTTTTTCCCTAAATCCTGGTATTTTTCCCCCATTTTTCCCCAAATCCTGTTCTTTTTCTCCAAATCCTGTTCTTTTTCCCTAAATCCTGTTGTTTTTCCCTAAATCCTGGGTTTTTCCCCTAAATCCTGGTATTTTTTCCCATTTTTTCCCATTTTTCCCTAAATCCTGGGGTTTTTTCCCTAAATCCTGGTGTTTTTTCCCTAAATCCTGTTGTTTTTCCCTAAATCCTGGGGGTTTTTTTCTGTAAATCCTGGAATTTTTTCCCATTTTCCCCCCATTTTCCCCCCATTTTTCCCTAAATTCTGGTATTTTTTCCCCATTTTCCCCCATTTTTCCCTAAATCCTGGTGTTTTTCCCTAAATCTTGTAGTTTTTTCCCTAAATCCTGGTATTTTTCCCCCATTTTTCCCTAAATTCTGGGTTTTTTCCCCATTTTCCCCCATTTTGCCCTAAATCCTGGGGGGTTTTTCCCCTAAATTCAGGGTTTTTCCCATTTTCCCCCATTTTTACCTAAATCCTGTTGTTTTACCCTAAATCCTGTTGTTTTACCCTAAATCCTGGTGGTTTTCCCTAAATTTTGGGTTTTTTCCCTAAATCTTGGGGTTTTTCCCTAAATTCAGTTGTTTTTCCCTAAATTTTGGGTTTTTTCCCTAAATTCTGGGTTTTTTCCCCCATTTTCCCCTAAATCCTGGGGGTTTTCTGCCCTAAATTCTGGGGGTTTTTCCCTAAATTCTGGTTTTTTTCCCATTTTTCCCCCATTTTGCCCTAAATTCTGGGTTTTCCCCTAAATCCTGGGGTTTTTCCCTAAATCCTGGGGTTTTTTCCCTAAATTCTGGTTTTTTCCCATTTTCCCCCATTTTTCCCTAAATTCTGGGTTTTTTTCTCTAAATTCTGTTTTTTCCCCTAAATTCTGGTTTTTTCCCCCATTTTTCCCCCATTTTTCCCTAAATCCTGGGGTTTTTTCCCATTTTCCCCCCGTTTTTCCCCCATTTTTCCCTAAATTCTGGGGTTTTTCCCTAAATCCTGGTATTTTTTCCCTATTTTTCCCCCATTTTTCCCCAAATCCTGGTTTTTTTCCCTAAATCCTGTTGTTTTTCCCTAAATCCTGGTATTTTTTCCCATTTTTTCCCGTTTTTCCCTCAATCCTGTTCATTTTCCCCAGGGAACATCAACATTTGCCTGATGGGGGACCCGGGCGTGGCCAAGTCCCAGCTGCTGACGTACATCGACCGCCTGGCGCCGCGCAGTGCGTGCTGCCTTCGGCCTCGGCCGCTTCATCATCCTCATCCTCAGCTTCATCCTCAGCCTCCTCAGCTTCCTCATCTTCATCCTCATCCTCATCAGCCTCAGCCTCAGCTTCAGCTTCAGCTTCATCCTCATCCTCATCATCCTCATCCTCATCAGCCTCAGCCTCAGCTTCATCCTCATCAGCCTCAGCTTCATCTCCATCATCCTCATCAGCCTCATCCTCAGCCTCCTCAGCTTCATCTTCATCCTCATCCTCATCAGCCTCATCCTCAGCTTCATCTTCCTCATCATCCTCATCTTCATCTTCCTCAGCTTCCTCATCAGCCTCATCAGCCTCAGCCTCAGCTTCAGCTTCATCTTCTTCATCTTCATCTTCCTCAGCCTCCTCACCTTCATCTTCATTGTCTTCTTCATCCTCATTTTCCTCATCCTCATCCTCATCCTCATCATCCTCAGCTTCACCTTCATCTTCCTCATCCACATCCTCAGCTTCCTCATCCTCATCCTCATCAGCCTCATCCTCAGCTTCATCTTCATCATCATCTTCCTCATCTTCCTCATCCTCATCAGCCTCAGCCTCAGCTTCATCTTCATCCTCATCATCCTCATCCTCAGCTTCAGCTTCATCTTCATCTTCCTCATCTTTATCTGCCTCAGCTTCCTCACCTTCATCTTCATCCTCATCCTCAGCTTCAGCTTCATCTTCCTGAGCTTCATCTTCATCTTCTTCATCTTCATCTTCCTCAGCTTCTTCATCTTCATCTTCCTCATCCTCATCAGCCTCATCATCTTCATCCTCAGCTTCATCTTCATCTTCCTCAGCTTCATCTTCATCCTCATCATCCTCATCCTCAGCTTCATCTTCATCGTCTTCCTCATCTTCATCTTCCTCATCCTCATCTTCATTGTCTTCTTCATGTTCATCTTCTTCATCTTCATCTTCCTCAGCCTCATCTTCATCTTCATTGTCTTCTTCATCTTCGTCATCTTTATCTTCGTCATCTTTATCTTCCTCACCTTCATCTTCTTCGTCTTCATCTTCATCATCGTCATCTTCATTATCTTCATCTTCCTCATCTTCCTCATCATCTTCATCATCTTCATCTTCATCATCTTCCTCATCTTCTTCATCTTCATCTTCTTCATCCTCATCTTCATCATCTTCATCTTCTTCATCTTCCTCATCTTTATCTTCATCGTCATCTTCATCGTCTTGCTCATCTTCATCTTGCTCATCTTCATCTTCCTCAGCCTCATCTTCCTCTTCATTGTCTTCTTCATCCTCATCTTCTTCCTCATCTTTATCTTCCTCATCTTCATTGTCTTCTTCATCTTCGTCATCTTCAGCTTTCTCATCCTCATCATCATCATCATCTTCTTCATCTTCCTCAGCCTCATCTTCTTCATCGTCTTCTTCATCTTCATCTTCCTCATCATCATCTTCCTCATCTTCTTCATCTTCATCATTTTCATCTTCCTCATCTTCATCATCGCCCTTTTTCTTCTTCCTTTTCTTCCTCCTTCTCTTCTTCTTCTTCCTCCTCCTTTTCTTCACCTTTTTCATCTTCCTCATCTTCCTCATCTTCATCATCATCTTCCTCTTCCTCCTCCTTTTCTTCTTCTTCTTCTTCTTTTTCTTCTCCTTTTTCATCTTCGTCTTTCTCTTCTTCTTCCTCCTCCTCCTCCTCATCCTCCTCTTCTTCCTTCTCCTCTTCCTTTTTCTTCTTCCTTTTCCTCCTCATCTTCATCTTTTCCTTCCTTTTCTTTCCCTTTATTTTTTCCTTTTCCTTCCCCTTCTTTTTCCTCCAATTCCTCACCGTTTCTCCCATTTCCCTCTTCCTCCTCACCAATTTATCCCCTTTTTTTTTGCCCATTTTCCCCCATTCTATACCCATTCCATGCCCATTTTTTCCCCATTTTCTCAATTTTTTTCCCATTTTCCCCGTTTTTCCCCCAGGCCAGCACACGCTGGGGCGCGGCTCCTCGGGCGTGGGGCTGACGGCGGCCGTGCTGTGGGACCCCATTTATCCCCATTTCATCCCCATTTTGTACCCATTTTATCCCCATTTTGTGCCCATTTCATCCCCATTCGATCCCCATTTTATCCCCATTTTCCCCCATTTTATCCCCATTCTTTACCCATTTTATCCCCATTTTATACCCATTCTTTACTCATTTTATACCCATTTTTTACCCATTTTATCCCCATTTTATCCCCATTCTTTAGCCATTTTATCCCCATTTCATGCCCATTTTATCCCCAGTTTCCCCATTCTTTACCCATTTTATCCCCATTTTTTCACCCATTTTATCCCCATTTTTTCCCCATTTTATTCCCATTCTTTACCCATTTTATCCCCATTCTTTACCCATTTTATCCCCATTTTTTCCCCATTTTATTCCCATTCTTTACCCATTTTGTTCCCATTCTTTACTCATTTTTATCCCCATTTTATCCCCATTCTATCCCCATTCTTTAGCCATTTTATCCCCATTTCATGCCCATTTTATCCCCAGTTTCCCCATTCTTTACCCATTTTATCCCCATTTTTTCACCCATTTTATCCCCATTTTATTCCCATTCTTCACCCATTTTATCCCCATTTTATTCCCATTCTTTACCCATTTCATCCCCATTCCTTACTCATTTTATCCCCATTTTATGCCCATTCTTTAGCCATTTTATCCCCATTTTATCCCCATTTTGTACCCATTTCATCCCCATTTTATCCCTATTCTATCCCCATTTTATCCCCATTCTTTTGCCATTTTATCCCCATTTCATACCCATTTCACCCATCTTATCCCCATTTTATCCCCATTCTTTACCCATTTTATCCCCATTTTATCCCCATTTTATTCCCATCTTATCCCCATTTTATCCCCATTCTTTACTCATTTTGTCCCCATTTTATTCCTATTTCATGCCCATTTTACCCCCATTGTTTCCCCATTTTATTCCCATTCTTTACTCATTTTATCCCCATTTCATACCCATTTTCACCCATTTTATCTCCATTTTATCCCCATTTCATGCCCATTTTATCCCCATTTCATGCCCATTTTATCCCCATTCTTTACCCATTTTATCCCCATTCTTTACTCATTTTATCCCCATTTTATCCCCATTCTTTACTCATTTTATCCCCATTTTGTACCCATTTTATCCCTATTGTATCCCCATTTCATACCCATTTTCACCCATTTTATCCCCATTTTTTCACCCATTTTATCCCCATTTTTTCCCCATTTTATTCCCATTCTTTACCCATTTCATCCCCATTTTATCCCCATTTCATCCCCATTTCATCCCCATTTTGTACCCATTTTATCCTCATTTTATCCCCATTTTATCCCCATTTTGTACCCATTTTATCCCCATTTCATCCCCATTCGATCCCCATTCTATCCCCATTCTTTACTCATTTTTATCCCCATTTTGTACCCATTCTATCCCCATTTCATCCTCATTTCATACCCGTTTTTTACCCATTTTATCCCCATTTTATACCCATTTTCCCCCATTTCTCCCCATTTTTTCCCATTTTCCCCCATTTTTCCCCCATTTTCCCCCATTTCTTTGCCATTTCTCCCCATTTTTTTCCCATTTTCCCCCATTTTCCCCCATTTTCACCCCATTTCCCCCCATCCCCAGGCCAGTACACGACGGGGCGCGGCTCCTCGGGCGTGGGGCTGACGGCGGCCGTGCTGCGGGACCCGGCCAGCGGCGAGCTGGCGCTGGAGGGCGGCGCCCTGGTCCTGGCCGACCGCGGCGTCTGCTGCATCGACGAGTTCGACAAGATGGCCGAGGGCGACCGCGTGGCCGTGCACGAGGCGCTGGAGCAGCAGAGCGTGGCCGTGGCCAAGGCGGGCGTGGTGGCCACGCTCAACGCCCGCTGCGCCGTCCTGGCCGCCGCCAACCCGGCCTTCGGCCGCTTCGACCCCCGGCGCAGCCTGGAGCACAACCTGCAGCTGCCGGCGGCGCTGCTGTCGCGCTTCGACCTCCTCTGGCTGCTGCAGGACCGGCCCCAGCGCGACCGCGACCTGCGGTGAGACTGGGGATGGGGATTGGGGTTGGGTTGGGTTGGGTTGGGTTTGGGTCAATGGAGGAGTCCTTGGGTCAATGGGAGAGGCTTCGACCTCCTCTGGCTGCTGCAGGACCGGCCCCAGCGCGACCGCGACCTGCGGTGAGAGGCTTTGGGTCAATGGGAGGGGTTTGGGTCAATGGGAGGGGCTTGGGGTCAATGGGAGGGGCTTTGACTGCTCTGGCTGCTGCAGGACCAGCCCCAGCGCGACCGCGACCTCCGGTGAGAGGCTTTGGGTCAATGGGAGAGGCTTTGGGTTGGGTTTGGGTCAATGGGAGAGGCTTCGACCTCCTCTGGCTGCTGCAGGACCGGCCCCAGCGCGACCGCGACCTGCGGTGAGACCGGGATGGGATTGGGGTCAATGGGAGGGGTTTGGGTTGGGTTGGGTTGGGTTTGGGTCAATGGAGGAGACCTCAATCTCCTCTGGCTGCTGCAGGACCGGCCCCAGCGCGACCGCGACCTGCGGTGAGAGGCTTTGGGTCAATGGGAGAGGCTTTGGGTTGAGTTGGGTTGGGTTTGGGGTCAATGGGAGTGGCTTTGGGCTGGGTTTGGAACCAATGGGAGAGTGTTGGGGTCAATGGAGGAGTCTTTGGGGTCAATGGAGGAGTCTTTGGGTTGGGTTGGGTTTGGGTCAATGGGAGAGGCTTTGGGTTGAGTTGGGTTGGGTTATGTTCAGTGGAGGAGTCTTTGAGTCAATGAAGGAGTCTTTGGGTTGGGTTTGGAACCAATAGGAGAGTGTTGGGGTCAATGGAGGAGTCTTTGGGTTCAGTTGAGTTGGGTTGGGTCAATGGGAGGGGCTTGGGGTCAATGGGAGAGGCTTTGGGTTGAGTTGGGTTGGGGTCAATGGGAGAGGCTTCGACCTCCTCTGGCTGCTGCAGGACCGGCCCCAGCGCGACCGCGACCTGCGGTGAGACCGGGGATGGGGTTGGGTTGGGTTGGGTTGGGTTTGGGTCAATGGAGAGGCTTTGGGTTGAGTTGGGTTGAGTTTGGAACCAGTGGGAGAGTGTTGGGATTAATGGAGGAGTCCTTGGGTCAATGGAAGATTCTTTGAGTTGGCATTGGGGTCAATGGGAGAGTGTTGGGGTCAATGGAGGAGTCCTTGGGTTGGGTTGGGTTATGTTCAGTGGAGGAGTCTTTGGGTCATTGGGAGTCTTTGGGTTGGGTTTAGGTCAATGGAGGAGTCTTTGGGTTGAGTTGGGTTGGGTTTGGGTCAATGGGAGAGGCTTTGACCTCCTCTGGCTGCTGCAGGACCGGCCCCAGCGCGACCGCGACCTGCGGTGAGAGGCTTTGGGTCAATGGGAGGGGTTTGGGTCAATGGGAGGGGCTTGGGATCCATGGAAGAGGCTTCGACCTCCTCTGGCTGCTGCAGGACCGGCCCCAGCGCGACCGCGACCTGCGGTGAGAGGCTTTGGGTCAATGGGAGAGGCTTTGGGTTGGGTTGGGTTGGGTTTGGGTCAATGGAGGAGTCTTTGGGTTGGGTTTAGGTCAATGGGAGAGGCTTGGGTTGAGTTGGGTTTGGGGTCAATGGAGGAGTCTTTAGGTCAATGGAGGAGTCTTTGGGTTGGGTTTGGATCAATGGAGGAGTCGTTGGGTTGGGTTGGGTTTGGGTCAATGGAAGAGGCTTTGGGTTGAGTTGGGTTTGGGTCAATGGAAGAGGCCTCAACCTCCTCTGGCTGCTGCAGGACCGGCCCCAGCGCGACCGCGACCTGCGGTGAGACCGGGGATGGGATTGGGTTGGGTTGGGTTGGGTTTGGGTCAATGGAAGAGGCTTCGACCTCCTCTGGCTGCTGCAGGACCGGCCCCAGCGCGACCGCGACCTGCGGTGAGACTGGGGACGGGGTTGGGATCCATGGGAGAGGGTTTGGGTCAATGGGAGGGGCTTGGGATCCATGGGAGAGGCCTCAACCTCCTCTGGCTGCTGCAGGACCGGCCCCAGCGCGACCGCGACCTGCGGTGAGACCGGGGATGGGATTGGGGTCAATGGGAGGGGTTTGGGTTGGGTTGGGTTGGGTTTGGGTCAATGGGAGGGGCTTGGGATCCATGGAAGAGGCTTCGACCTCCTCTGGCTGCTGCAGGACCAGCCCCAGCGCGACCGCGACCTGCGGTGAGACCGGGGATGGGGTTGGGTTGGGTTGGGTTGGGTTTGGGATCAATGGGAGAGTGTTGGGATTAATGGAGGAGTCCTTGGGTCAATGGAAGATTCTTTGAGTTGGCGTTGGGGTCAATGGGAGAGTGTTGGGGTCAATGGAGGAGTCTTTGGGTTGAGTTAGGTTTGGGTTTGGGTCAATGGGAGAGGGCTTGGGGTCAATGGGAGAGGCTTTGGGTTGGGTTGGGTTATGTTCAGTGGAGGAGTCTTTGGGTCACTGGGAGTCTTTGGGTTGGGTTTAGGTTGGGTTTAGGTCATTGGAGGAGTCGTTGGGTTGGGTTGGGTTTGGGTCAATGGAGGAGTCCTTGGGTCAATGGGAGAGGCTTGGGTTGGGTTGGGTTGGGTTTGGGTCAATGGAAGAGGCTTGGGGTGAATGGGAGAATCATTGGTTTGAGATGGGTTGAGTTTGGGATCCATGGAAGAGCCTTTGGGTTGAGTTGGGTTTGGGACCCATGGAAGAACCTTTGGGTTGAGTTTGCAACCAATGGGAGAGGCTTGGGGTCAATGGGAGAGGCTTTGGGTTGAGTTTGGAACCAGTGGGAGAGTGTTGAGATTAATGGAGGAGTCCTTGAGTTGGGTTGGGGTCAATGGGAGGGGCTTGAAGTCAATGGGAGAGGCGTTGGGTTGGGTTGGGTTTGGGGTCAATGGAGGAGTCTTTGGGTTGAGTTGGGTTGGGTTGGGTTTGGTAACCATGGAGGAGTCTTGGGGTCAATGGGAGAGGCTTGGGTTGAGTTGGGTTTGGGGTCAATGGAGGAGTCTATAGGTCAATGGAGGAGTTGTTGGGTTGGGTTGGGTTGGGTTGGGTTGGGGTCAATGGAGGGGTCCTTGGGTTGAGTTTGGCATCAATGGAAGAGTCTCTGGTTTGAGTTGGGTTGAGTTTGGTGTCAATGGAAGAGACTTCGGGTCAATGGAGGAGTCTTTGAGTTGGGTTGGGTTGGGTTGGGTTGGGGTCAATGGAGGCATCTTTGGGTCAATGGCGGAGTCTTTGGGTTGGGTTGGGTTGGGTTGAGTTGGGTTGGGTTGGGTTGGGTTGGGTTGGGTTGGGTTGGGTTGGGTTGGAGAGACCCCAAACCCCCCAGAATTCCCCGATTTCCTCCCGACTTTTCCCAATTTCTGCGTTTTTCCCCCCAATCCAGCCTGGCCCGGCACAAATCCCCCAACCCCCTCTTGGTTCCACTGGGATGAACTGGGATGAACTGGGATGAACTGGGACAAACTGGGACGAACTGGGACAAACTGGGACGAACTGGGAGGGACCCCCCAATGCCAGAATTCTCAATTTTCCCAATTTCTGCATTTTTCACCCCAATCCAGGCTGGCCCAGCACAAATCCCCCCAACCCCCTCTTGGTTCCACTGGGATGAATTGGGACAAACTGGGCCAAACTGGGATGAACTGGGATGAACTGGGCCATACTGGGAGGGACCCCCCAATGCCAGAATTCTCAATTTTCCCAATTTTGCTGTTTTTCACCCCAATCCAGCCTGGCCCGGCACAAACCCCCCAACCCCCTCTTGGTTCCACTGGGACGAACTGGGCCAAACTGGGCCATACTGGGAGGGACCCCCCGTTCCCAGAATTCTCAATTTTCCCAATTTCTGCGTTTTTTGCCCCAATCCAGGCTGGCCCAGCACATCACCTACGTGCACCAGCACTGCCGGGAGCCGCCCAGCGCCTTCCAGCCCCTGGACATGAAACTCATGAGGTTGGTGCAGCCCCAAAATTCCCCTTTTTCACCCCAAAATTCACCCCAAAATTCATCCCAAACTCACCCCAAAATTACCCCAAAATCACCCCAAAATTACCCCAAAATTCTCCTGTTCCACCCCAGAATTCACCCCAAAATTCACCCAAAATTCACCCTAAAATTACCCCAAAATTCACCTCAAAATCCACCCCAAATTCACCCCAAAATTCACCCCAAAATTCCCCTTTTTCACCCCAGAATCCACCCCAAAATTACCCCAAAATTCCCCTTTTCCGCCCCAGAATTCACCCCAAAACTTACCCCAAAATTCACCCCAAAATTCTCCTGTTCCACCCCAAAATTCACCCCAGAATTCACCCCAAAGTTCACCCCAAAATTCGCCTGTTCCACCCCAAAATTCACCCCAAAATCCACCCCAAAATTCGCCTGTTCCACCCCAAAATTCACCCCAAAATTCACCCCAAAATTCATCTGTTCCACCCCCAAATTCACTTGTTCCACCCCAAAATTACCCCAAATTAACCCCAAAATCACCCCAAAATTCACACCAAAATCCACTCCGAAATTACCCCAAAATTCACCCCAAAACTCACCCCAAAATTCACAATTCACCCCCAAAATTACCCCAAAATTCACCCCCAAATTCACCTGTTCCACCTTAAATTCACCCCAAAATCCACCCCAAAATCCACCCCAAAATCCACCCCAAAATTCTCCTGTTCGACACCAAAATTCACCCCCAAATTCACCTGTTCCACCTTAAATTCACCTGAAAATCCACCCCAAAATCCACCCCAAAATTCACAATTCACCCCCAAAATTACCCCAAAATCCACCCCAAAATCACCCCAAAATTCACCCCAAAATTCTCCTGTTCCACCCCAAAACTTACCCCAAAATTCACCCCAAAATTCCCCTTTTCCACCCCCAAAATTCACACCAAAATTCACCCCAAAATTACCCCGAAACTCACCCCAAAATTCACCTGTTCCACCCTAAAATTACCCCAAATTTACCCCAAAATTCACCCCCAAATTCACCTCTTCCACCCCAAAATTCACCCCAGAATTCACCCCAAAATTCACCCCAGAATTCACCCCAAAATTACCCCAGAATTCAACTGTTCCACCCCAAAATCCACCCCAAAATTCACCCCAAAATTCACCCCAAAATCCACCCCAAAATTGCCCCAAAATTCACCTGTTCCACCTCAAATCCAACCCAAAATTCACCCCAAATTGACCCCAAATTTACCCCGAAATCCACCCCCAAATTCACCTGTTCCACACCAAGATTCACCCTAAAATTCACCCCAAAATCTACCCCAGAATTCAACTGTTCCGCCCCAAATTCACCCCAAAATTCACCCCAAAATTCCCCCAAAGTTCACCCCAAAATTCCCCTTTTCCACCCCAAAATTCACCCCAAAATCCACCGGTTCCACCCCAAAATCCACCCCAGAATTCACCCCAGAATTCAACTGTTCCTCTCCAAAATTCACCCCAAAATTCACCTGTTCCACCCCAAAATTCACCCCCAAATTCACCCCAAAATTCACCTGAAAATCCACCCCAAAATCCACCCCAAAATTCACAATTCAGCCCCAAAATCCACCCCAAAATCACCCCAAAATTCACCCCAAAATTCACCCTAAAATTACCCCAAAATTCACCTCAAAATCCACCCCAAAATTACCCCAAAACTCACCCCAAAATTCACCCATTCCACCCCAAATTCATCCCAAAATTCACCCCAAAATTCATCCTCAAATTCACCCCCAAATTCCCCTGTTCCACCCCAAAATCCACCCCAAAATTACCCCAAAATCCCGGTTTTTCCCCCATTTCCAGGCGTTACCTGTCCTGGTGCCTCCACCTCTGCCTGCAGGTCCTGGATGGAAATCATTGCAATAATTCCAATAATTCCCATAATTTCAATAATTCCCACAATTCCCACACTCCCAATAATTCCAATAATTCCAATTTTCCCCATTTTTCCCAAAATCCCCGTTTTTCCCCCCATTTCCAGGCGTTACCTGTCCTGGTGCCACTGCCACTCCCCACAGGTCCCAGAGGGAAATCATTACAATAATCCCAATAATTCCCACACTCCCAATAATTTCCATAATTCCCATTTTCCCCATTTTTCCCAAAATCCCGGTTTTTCCCCCCATTTCCAGGCGTTACCTGTCCTGCTGCCGCCGCCACTCCCCACAGGTCCCAGAGGGAAATCATTGCAATAATTCCAATAATCTCCATAATCCCAATAATCTCAATAATCCCAATAATTTCCATAATTTCATTTTTCCCATTTTTCCCAAAATCCCCGTTTTTCCCCCCATTCCCAGGCGTTACCTGTCCTGCTGCCGCCGCCGCTGCCCGCGGCTCCCGGAGGCCTTGGCCGAGTTCATCACGGCCGCGTACGTGGAGCTGCGCCGGGAGAGCCGGGATGGCCTCTACACCTCTGCCAGGACCCTGCTGGCCATCCTCAGGCTGGCCACGGCACTGGTACGGCCAGTATAAACCAGTATAAACCAGTATGGACCAGTATAAACCAGTATAAACCAGTACAGACCAGTACAAACCAGTATGGGTCACCAGTGACCGGTACTGAGCCCATGGGTCTGTGTTACACAGGGGTCAGGGGTTCTCTACACCTCTGCCAGGACCCTGCTGGCCATCCTCAGGCTGGCCACGGCACTGGTACGGGCCAGTATAAACCAGTATAAACCAGTATGGACCAGTACAGACCAGTATGGGTCAGCACTGACCAGCACTGAGCCCATGGGTCTGTGTTACACAGGGGTCAGGGGTTCTCTACACCTCTGCCAGGACCCTGCTGGCCATCCTCAGGCTGGCCACGGCACTGGTACGGACCAGTATAAACCAGTATAAACCAGTATGGACCAGTATGGACCAGTACAAACCAGTACAGGTCAGCACTGACCAGCACTGAGCCCATAGGCCAATGGTCAGGGGTTCTCTACACCCCTGCCAGGACCCTGCTGGCCATCCTCAGGCTGGCCACGGCACTGGTACGGACCAGTAAAAACCAGTATAAACCAGTATGGACCAGTACAAACCAGTACAAACCAGTATGGGTCAGCAGTGACCAGCACTGAGCCCATAGCCCAATGGTCAGGGGTTCTCTACACCTCTGCCAGGACCCTGCTGGCCATCCTCAGGCTGGCCACGGCGCTGGTATGGACCAGTTTAAACCAGTATAAACCAGTATGGACCAGTACAAACCAGTACAGACCAGTATGGGTCAGCACTGAGCCCATGGGTCTGTGTTACACAGGGGTCAGGGGTTCTCTACACCTCTGCCAGGACCCTGCTGGCCATCCTCAGGCTGGCCACGGCGCTGGTATGGACCAGTATGGACCAGTAAAAACCAGTATGGACCAGTATGGACCAGTACAGACCAGTATAAACCAGTATAAACCAGTACAAACCAGTATGGACCAGTACAAACCAGTACAGGCCAGTGCTATCAGTGCCCCAGTGCTCAGGGGTTCTCTACACCCCTGCCAGGACCCTGCTGGCCACCCTCAGATTTTGGGGTGAATTTTGGGGTTTTTGGGGGTTGATTTTTCGGTGATTTTGGGGCAGGATTTTGGGGAATTTTGGGTGATTTGGGGCTGATTTTGGGGGAATTTTGGGTGATTTGGGGCTGATTTTGGGAGGAATTTTGGGATGATTTGGGGCTGGTTTTGGGGTAATATGGGGTTTTTTGTGGGCAGGATTTTGGGGTGATTTTGGGAGGGTTTTGGGTCATTTTTGTGCTGGTTTTAGCACTGGTTTTGGGGTGATTTTGGGGTAATTTTGGGTCATTTCTGTGCTGGTTTTGGGCTGATTTTGGGGTATTTCTGTGCTGATTTTGGTGCTGATTTTGGGTGATTTTGGGCCGTTCCTGTTCTGGTTTTGGGGTGATTTTGGTGCTGGTTTTGGGTCGATTTTGGGTTGATTTTGGGGCATTTCTGTGCTGGTTTTGGGGCGATTTTGGGTGATTTTAGTTGATTTTGGGCCGTTTCTGTGCTGGTTTCTGTGCTGGTTTTGGGGTGATTCTGGGGTATTCCTGTGCTGGTTTTGGGCTGATTTTGGGGGATTTCTGTGCTGATTTTGGTGCTGATTTTGGGGTATTTCTATGCTGGTTTTGGGGTGACTTTGGGTCGATTTTGGGTTGATTTTGGGTCATTTCTGTGCTGGTTTTGGTGCTGGTTTTGGGTCAATTTTGGGTCATTTCTGTGCTGGTTTTGGGGTCATTTCTGTGCTGGTTTTGGGGTGATTTTGGTGCTGATTTTGGGTCGATTTTGGGTGATTTTGGTGCTGATTTTGGGGTATTTCTGTGCTGATTTTGGTGCTGATTTTGGGGCGATTTTGGGTGATTTTGGTGCTGATTTTGGGTTGATTTTGGGTCGATTCTGTGCTGATTTTGGTGCTGATTTTGGGTGGATTCTGTGCTGATTTTGGGTGGATTTTGTGTGGATTTTGGGTGATTCTGGGCCGTTTCCTCAGGCCCGGCTGCGCCTGGGGGCCGTGGTGGAGAAGGACGACGTCAGCGAGGCCCTGAGGCTGCTCGAGGCCGCCCGGGACTCGCTCAGGGGGGACCCCGAGGCCTCCCCCAGGTACAAACCCCGAATTTGGGGCAAAATCCTGGGATTTTGGGGAAAATTCTGGGGTTTTGGGTGAAAATTCTGGGATTTGGGGTGAAAATTCCGGCATTTGGGGTGAAAATCCTGGGTGAAAATCCTGCGATCCTGGGTGAAAATCCTGGGATTTCGGTGAAAATTCTGGGATTCGGGGTGGAAATTCTGGGATTTTGAGTGAAAATTCTGGGATTTGGGGTGAAAATCCTGGGATTTTGGGTGAAAATTCTGGGTGAAAATCCTGGGATTTTGGGTGAAAATCCTGGGATTCTGGGTGAAAATTCTGGGATTTTGGGTGAAAATCCTGGGATTTTGGGTGAAAATTCTGGGATTTGGGGTGAAAATTCTGAGTGAAAATCCCACGGTTCTGGGTGAAAATTCTGGGATTTTGGGGTAAATCTTGGGATTTTTTTGGGATTTTTTTTTGGGATTTTTTTGGGTTTATTTTTGTTAATTCTCCCCTGTTCCCCTTTAGGTGTCCCCGCCCATCCGAGGCCATTTTGGGCATTTTTCCAGGGTTTTTTGGGATTTTTGGGGGTTTTTTGGGGGGATTTTTTTTGGGATTTTTGGGATTTTTTTGGGATTTTTTCTCATTTCTCCCCTCTCCTGTCCCCCTTTAGGTGTCCCCGGCCGTCCGAGGCCATTTTCGGGGTTCTGCGGGAGCTGGCGGGGCCCGGGGGCCGCTCGGTGCCGCTGGGCCGGGCCCTGGAGGCGCTGGGGGCGCGCGGGTTCACCCCCGGCCAGGTGAGCGCGGCCCTGGCCGAGTACGAGGGGCTGAACGTGCTGCAGGTGAACCCCGGCCGCAGCCGCGTCACCTTCGTCTGACACACAAAAAGGGGGGAAAAAATCAGGGAATTTGGGGGGAAAATACTGCCAAAAAAAGGGGAGAAAATTCGGTGAAAAATGGAGAAAATTTGGTTAAAAATGGAGAAAATACTGCCAAAAAAAGGGAGGAAATTCGGGGGAAAAAGGAGAAAAATCGGTGAAAAATGGAGAGAATTTTGCCCAAAAACAAAGGGAGAAAATTCGGTGGAAAATGGAGGAAATTTGGTGAAAAACGCCGGAAATTCGGTGAAAATTTGGTGGAAAATGCAGGAAATTCAGTGGAAAATGGAGAAAATTTTGCCCCAAAAAAAGGCAGAAAATTCGGTGGAAAATGGAGGAAATTTGGTGAAAAAAGGAGAGAATTTTCCTCAAAAAAAAGGGAGAAAATTCGGTGAAAGATTGAGAACATTTGGTGAAAAAAGGAGAGAATTTTGCCCCCAAAAAAGTGAGAAAATTCGGTGAAAAACACAGGAAATTCGGTGGAAAACACAGGAAATTCGGTGAAAATTTGGTGGAAAATGCAGGAAATTCGGTGGAAAATGGAGAAAATTTTGCCCAAAAAAAGTGAGAAAATTCGGTGGAAAAAGGAGAAAATTCTGCCAAAAAAAGGGAGGAAATTCGGGGGGAAATGGAGAAAATTCGGTGGAAAAAGGAGAAATTTCTGTCAAAAACTGAGAAAATTTGGTGGAAAAATGCAGGAAATTTGGTGGGAAAATGGAGAAAATTCGGTTAAAAATGGAGAAATTTCTGCCAAAAAAAGGGAGAAAATTTGGTGGAAAATGGAGAAAATTCAGTGGAAAAAGGAGAAAATTTGTTGGAAAACGCAGGAAATTCGGTGAAAATTTGGTGGAAAAATGGAGAAAATTCGGGGAAAATGGAGAAAATTCGGGGGAAAATGGAGAAAAATCGGTGAAAAATGGAGAAAATTTTGCCAAAAACAAAGGGAGAAAATTCGGTGGAAAATGGAGGAAATTTGGTGAAAAAAGGAGAGAATTTTCCCCAAAAAAAAGGGAGAAAATTCGCTGAAAGATTGAGAAAATTCAGTGAAAAATGGAGAGAATTTTGCCAAAAAAAGGGAGAAAATTCGGTGGAAACCGCAGAAAATTCGGTGAAAATTTGGTGGAAAATGCAGGAAATTCGGTGGAGAAAGGAGAAAATTCTGCCCAAAAAAGGGAGAAAATTCGGTGGAAACCGCAGAAAATTCAGTGGAAAAATGGAGAAAATTCGGTTAAAAATGGAGAAATTTCTGCAAAAAAAGGGAGGAAATTCGGGGGAAAATGGAGAAAATTTGGTGGAAAAATGGAGAAAATTCGGTGGAAAAAGGAGAAAATTCTGCCACAAAAAGGGAGAAAATTTGGTTAAAAATGGAGAAAATTATCCCAAAAAAAGGGAGAAAATTTGGTGAAAAATGGAGAAAATTCGGTGAAAAACACAGGAAATTCGGTGAAAAATGGAGACAATTCGGTGGAAAAAGGAGAAAATTATCCCAAAAAAAGGGAGAAAATTCAGTGAAAAATGCAGGAAATTCAGTAAAAAATGGAGAAAATTTTGCCAAAAAAAAAAAGGAGGAAATTCGGTGAAAAATTGAGAGAATTTTGCCCCAAAAAAAGGGAGAAAATTCAGTGAAAAATGCAGGAAATTCGGGGGAAAATGGAGAAAAATCGGTGAAAAATGGAGAAAATTTTGCCAAAAACAAAGGGAGAAAATTCGGTGGAAAATGGAGGAAATTTGGTGAAAAAAGGAGAGAATTTTCCCCAAAAAACAGGGAGAAAATTCGGTGAAAGATTGAGAAAATTCAGTGAAAAATGGAGAGATTTTTGCCAAAAAAAGGGAGAAAATTCGGTGGAAACCGCAGAAAATTCGGTGAAAATTTGGTGGAAAATGCAGGAAATTCGGTGGAGAAAGGAGAGAATTTTGCCAAAAAAAAGGGAGAAAATTCGGTGGAAAATGGAGAAAATTCGGTGGAAAAAGGAGAGAATTTTGCCCCCAAAAAAGGGAGAAAATTCGGTGAAAAATGGAGAAATTTCTGCCAAAAAAAGGGAGAAAATTTGGTGGAAAAGGGAGAAAATTTGGTGGAAAATGGAGAAAATTCAGTGAAAAAAGGAGAAAATTCTGCCAAAAACTGAGAAAATTCTGCCCAAAATAGGGAGAAAATTCAGTGAAAAACACAGGAAATTCTGCCCAAAAGAGGGAGAGAATTTGGTGAAAAACAGAGAAAATTCTGCCAAAGAAAGGGAGAAAATTTGGTGAAAAACGGAGAAAATTTGGTGAAAAAAGGAGAAAATTCTGCCCAAAAAAAGGAGAAAATTCGGTGAAAAATTCCACCAAAAAAGGGCAAAAATTCCAGGCAGGAAGCCCAAAAAATGCGAATTTTGGGGGCTCAAGAAGCCGCAGGTGACCCCAAAACTCACCCGGATCCCCCCACTCCAAAAGTTTGGGGGAAAATCCTCAAAACCTTGGGCAAAAATGGCAAAAATCCCCCAAAAGTGGAAGCAGGGACCCCAAAATCCCCCCCGTGTTTTTTTTTCTGTGCTTTTATTTTTGTAGCAATAAATGGATTTTTATCAATAAATAAAAACATTTCACAGTTGTGGATTCTTTCTTTGTTCTCCTTCCCCCTTTGACCCAAAACGCCCCAAATTTCACCCCTAAAATTCCCTTTTTTGGGGGGGGGGGGGGGGGGGGCTTCCGGGAGATGGAACTGCGCATGCGCGCGGCAGATCCCGGAAGCGGCGGCGCGGAGGGATATTGCCGCTGCCGTTCTTGTAACAACTGCGCATGCGCGCGGCAGATCCCGGAAGCAGCGCCGTGATTGGATGAGGCGCGGAGTGATATCGCTGGTGCGGCGCTTGTAGCAACCGCGCATGCGTGGTTCGCGTTACTATGGCAACGCGGGCACAGCCATCATGGCGGACGGGCGGGCCGGGGGGTGCGGGAGGCGGCGGAGCCGCGGGAAAACGGGAACGGGGCTGCGGCCGCGGCCGTGGAAGGGAACGCCGGGACGGCCGCGGTTGCAGGAGGCGGCGGGGCCGCGCCATCCGGCAGCTCTGAAGCGGGGGGCGCGGTGGGGAAGGCGCGGCTCGGCCCCCGCCATGCAGCGGCGGCGGCAGGAGCGGGGAAGCGGCCGCGGGCGGCGGCGGGGCGGCGTCGTCAGCGGGAGATGATCCCGGGGTGGCGGGAGGGGCGGCGGAGGGGCCGCGGCGTGCGGCCGCTGGGGGCTGCGGTGGCTGCCGGCCCGGCGGGCAGGGGCGGCGCTGAGGGGAGGCTGCGCTGGAGCGGCGGCAGGGGCGGCAGAGGCGGCGCTGGAGCGGCGGCAGGCGCGGCAAAGGCTGCGCTGGAGCGGCGGCAGGCGCGGCAGAGGCAGCGCTGGAGCGGCGGCAGGCGCGGCAGAGGCTGCAGATCCCGGTGCAGACGCCGCGGCGCCGGCACGGGGCGGCCGGGCGGGCTGGGGCGCCGCGGTCCCGGCGCAAGCGGGGCCGTGCCGGGCTCCCGCGGCAACGCGCGCAGGGGGCGCCGGAGGGGGGGGGGCGGCCGCGCCCGGCGCGCTCGGCACCGCAGATCCGGGAGCCGCGGGGAACGGCAAAGACGCGGCAGCAGCGGCGGGACCGGGGCCAGCACCGGCCCCGCTGGGTCCGCAAAGGGCGGGGGGGGGTGGGGGGGCAGGAGCGGCCGCACTCGCGGGTAACGGGGGGGGGGGGGGGAAAGCGGCGGGATCAGCGGGGGGAGGAGGGGGCGGGGCCTCGAGGATGGCGGGAGCGGTGGGAGGGGCCGGGGGCGGGGCGGAAGGCGTGGGGCGGGACCGCGGGAACCGGAGCTGTGCAGTCACGTGGGGGGCGTGTCCGGTTGAAAGCGAGGGGGCGGAGTCGCGGCAGGGGCGGAGCTGGGCGGGGCGGCGGCTGCGGGCCCCCCCCGTGCGGCAAACGCGGCTCGAGCGGCGCCCGGCGGGGCTGGGAGCGGCCCCGCGGCAGCCACGGCCCGGCGGGAGATGCAAATAAACGGCTTGAAACACCTGGGTCTCAAAAGTCTCTGGGAAACGCGGCTGAACGGCAGCCGCGATTTACGGCCGATTTTACGACAGTCGCGATTTACAGCCGCTTTTACGACAGTCGCGATTTACGACCCCTTTTGCGACAGTCGCGTTTTGCGGCCCCTTTTACGACAGTCACGTTTTTACGGCAGTCGCGCTTTTACGGCGCCTTTTACGACAGTCGCGATTTACGGCCCCTTTTGCGACATCGGCGCTTTACGGCCGCTTTTACGACAGTCGCGCTTTACGACAGTTTTGCGACAGTCGCGCTTTACGGCACCGTTTACGACAGTTGCGCTTTACGGCCCCTTTTGCGACAGTCACGCTTTACGGCACCTTTTACGACACCTTTTACGACACTCACGCTTTACGGCACCTTTTGCGACATCCGCGCTTTACGGCAGTTTTGCGACAGTCGCGCTTTACGGCACCTTTTACGACATTTTGCGACATCCGCACTTTACGGCACCTTTTACGACAGTCGCGCTTTACGACAGCTTTTACGACAGTTTTGCTTTACGGCACCTTTTGCGACAGTTTTGCTTTACGACCCCGTTTACGACAGTCGCGCTTTACGGCCGCTTTTACGACAGTGGCGCTTTACGGCACCTTTTACGACAGTCGCACTTTACGGTACCTTTTACGACAGTCCCGCTTTACGGTCGCTTTTACGACAGTCGCGCTTTACGGCACCTTTTGCGACAGTCGCGCTTTGCGGCCGCTTTTACGACATCCGCGCTTTACGGCACCTTTTACGACAGTCGCGCTTTACGGCACCTTTTACGACAGTCGCGCTTTACGGCACCGTTTACGACAGCCGCCATTTTACGGCCGATTTTACGACAGCCGCCATTTTACGACAGCCGCCATTTTACGGCCGCTTTTACGACAGCCGCCATTTTCCGGCACTTTCGCTTTACGGCACCGACTTTAATGGAATTTTTCCGGTATTTTCCGGCACTTTTACGTTTTTAATTTTGTTTTTCATTCATTTTTAATTAATTTTTTTTTTGTTTTGTTTTATTTTATTTTATTTTTATTTTTAATTTTTCGATTTTTAACGTTTTTTATTTTATTTTTAAAGGTTTTCATTTCATTTTCATTTTTAATTTTTTTACTTTTTCGAGGTTTTTATTTTTTTTGTTTGATTTTTATTTTTAGTTTTTTCAATTTTAAAGCATTTTTTATTTTTTAATTTTACTTTTTCTTTATTTTTATTTTTGATTTTTCTATTTTTGAAACATTTTTATTTTTTTTAATTTTATTTTTTGTTTAACTTTTATTTTTAATTTTTCCATTTTTAAAGCTTTTTTTCTAATTTTTAGGTAATTTTTTTTTATTTTTCTATTTTTAAAGCTTTTTATTTTATTTTTAATTTTTTTATTTTTTAATTTTTTTATTTTTTAAAATTTTTCTATTTTTAAAGCATTTTTAATTTCTTTTTATTTTGTTTTTAATTTAATTTTTATTTTAATTTTTTTTATTTTTAATTTTTTTATTTTTTTAAATTTTTCTATTTTTAAAGCATTTTTTAATTTTTTATTTTGTTTTTAATTTAATTTTTATTTTCAATTTTCTATTTTTAAAGCTTTTTATTTTATTTTTTATTTTATTTTTTATTTAATTTTAATTTTATTTTTCTATTTTAAATTATTTTTTATTTTTTTAATTATATTTTTATTTATTTTTAGTTTTAGTTTTTCCATTTTTAAATCTTTTTTTAAATTTTTTTTAATTTTTATTTTTAAGTTTTATTTTTTAAAACTTTTTATTTTATTTTTCAATTTTTAAATTTATTTTTATTAATAATTTTTCCATTTTTAAAGCTTTTTAAAAAAAATTATTTAACTTTTTTTTTATTTTTGAATTTTAAAGCATTTTTTTATTTTTTTAATTATATTTTTTTAAATTTTTATTTTTAATTTTTCTATTTTTAAAGCTTTTTATTTTATTTTTCAATTCTTTTTATTAATAATTTTTCTATTTTAAAGCTTTTTTTAAATTTTTATTTGTTTTTTATTTCTATTTTTCAATTTTTAAAGTTTTTTTAAAATTTTTTATTTGATTTTTATTTTTAATTTTTCTAATTTTAAAGTATTTTTTATTTTATTTTTTTATTTTTATTTTTAATTTTTCTATTTTTGAAGCATTTTTTATTGTTTTAATTTTTTTTAATTTTTCTATTTTTAAAGATTTTTTTAATTTAATTTAATTTTTTATTTTTCTTTTTTTAAAGCTTTTTATTTTATTTTAATTTTTTAAATTTAATTTTTTTTTTTTTAATTTTTCTACTTTTTAAAGGTTTTCATTTTTTTATTCAATTTTTTTTTAATTTTTCTATTTTTAAAGCATTTGTTTTTTCAATTTTATTTTTCATTTATTTTTATTTTTAACTTTTCTATTTTTAAAGCTTTTTATTTTATTTTTCAATTTTATTTTTTATTTATTTTTATTAATAATTTTTCTATTTTTGAAGCTTTTTTAATTTTTTTTTTCAATTTTTAAAGTTTTTTTATTTTTCAAATTTTTTTATTTGATTTTTATTTTTAATTTTTCTAACCCTAACCCTAACCCTAATATTAAAGCTTTTTTTATTATTTTTATTTTCATTTTTTATTTTTATATTTTTGAAGCTTTTTTTTTAATTTTTCAATTTTTAAAGCATTTATTTTTTAAATTTTTTTATTTATTTTTATTTTTAATTTTTCTAAATTTTAAACATTTTTTTATTTTGGTTTATTTTTATTTTTATTTTTTCTATTTCTAAAGCATTTTTTATTTCTTTATTTTTTTTTTTTAGTTTTTCTATATTTGAAACATTTTTTTCTTTTTTAGTTTTGTTTTTATTTAATTTTTATTTTTAGTTTTTCTATTTTTAAAGCATTTTTAAAATTTTTTTTACCTTTTTTTAAATTTTTCTGTTTTTGAAGCATTTTTTTTCTATATTTGAAACTTTTAAAATTTTTTTAATTTTATTTTTATTTCTTTTTAGTTTTAGTTTTTCTAGTGTTAAAGCATTTTTTATTTTTTAATTTTGTTTTTATTTCTTTTTATTTTTAATTTTCCTTTTTTTAAGCATTTTTAAATTTTTTAATTTTGTTTTTTATTTCATTTTTATTTTTAATTTTTCTATTTTTAAAGCATTTATTTTGGTTTTTTAATTTTGTTTTTTATTTATTATGTATAATTTTTCTATTTTTAAAGCATTTTCAATTTTTTTTAATTTTATTTTTTGTTTATTTTTATTTTTAATTTTTCTATATTTAAGACATTTTTTTATTTTAGTGATTTTGTTTTTATTTAATTTTTATTTCTAATTTTTCTATTTTTAAAGCATTTTTTATTTTTCAAATTTTGTTTTTATTTAATTTTTATTTTTAATTTTCGATTTTTAAAGCATTTTTACTTTTTTAATTTAAATTTTAAATTAAAGGGGTTCCTGGAGCCCTTTCCCTCCCTTTATCCTCCTCAAAAAAACCCACAAAAATTCAAATTTTTTCCATTTAAACTCAACTTTACTGACCCAAAAACGCAGGGAATTTTCCGTAAATTTTGAGGGAATTTTCCTTCAATTTTTTGGGAATTGTCTTTCAATTTTGAGGGAATTTTCCATAAATTTTGCTGGAATTTTCCTTCAATTTTGGGAATTTTTCCTTCAATTTTTGGAGAATTTTTCCTTCAATTTTTGGAGAATTTTTCCTTCAATTTTGGGAAATTTTCCTTCAATTTTTGGGAATTTTCCTTCAATTTTGGGGAAATTTTCCTTCAATTTTTGGGGAAATTTTCCTTCAATTTTTGGGGAATTTTCCTTCAATTTTGGGGAAATTTTCCTTCAATTTTTGGGAAATTTTCCTTCAATTTTTGGGGAATTTTCCTTCAACTTTGGACAATTTCCCCTTTAATTTTGGTAGAATTTTCCTTTCATTTTGAGGGAATTTTCCTTAACTTTTCTGGGATTTTCCCCTCCATTTTTGGGGCATTTCTCCCTCATT
>NC_135300.1:2095399-2254735 GCF_051311805.1 Agelaius phoeniceus | reverse complement strand
TTTTGGGGGGGGTTTTGGGGCATTTTGGGGGCGATTTTTGGGAGTTTTGGCCCCGTTCTGGCTGCCCTGGGGGGGTTTTAGGGGGGTCCCGATCCGGATTTGAGGAGGTCCCGAGCTCTTTTTGGGGTCCCGGGGGGTTTTGGGGGGCAGAAATTTGGGGTGGGGGGGTCCTGGGGGGTCCCTCGGGGAATTTTGGGGGATCCCGATGGAATTTGGGGCGATTTTTGGGGGCGATTTTTGGGAGTTTTGGCCCCGTTCTGGTTGCCCTGGGGGGGTTTTAGGGGGGGTCCCGAGCCGGTTTTGAGGGGGTCCTGAGCCCTTTTTGGGGGTCCCGGGGGGTTTTGGGGGGCGAAAATTGGGCCTGGGGGGTCCTGGGGGGTCCCTCTGGAAATTTTGGGGGATCCCGATGAAATTTGGGGCGTTTTGGGCGATTTTTCTGGGGGATTTTAGGGAGTTTGGCCCCGTTCTGGCTGCCCTGGGGGGGTTTTAGGGGGGGTCCCAAGCCGGTTTTGAGGGGGTCCCGAGTCCTTTTTGGGGGGTCCCGGGGGGTTTTGGGGGGCGAAAATTGGGGGTGCGGGGTCCTGGGGGGTCCCTCGGGGAATTTTGGGGGGTCCCGGGGAAATTTGGGGCATTTTGGGGGGGATTTGGGGCATTTTGGGCGATTTTTAGGGGGGATCCGGCCCCGTTCTGGCTGCCCTGGGGGGGTTTTAGGGGGGTCCCGAGTCCTTTTTGGGGGTCCCGGGGGGTTTTGGGGGGCGAAAATTGGGGGTGCGGGGTCCTGGGGGGTTCCTCTGGAAATTTTGGGGGGCCTTTGGGTGGAATTTTGGGAGTCCCATCCCCGGTTTTTGGGGGTCCCCGGAGGTTTTTTGGGGTCCCATCGCCATTTTCGGGGTTCCCAAACGCAATTTTGGGGATCCCATCCCCATTTCTTGGGGTCCATTTGGGTTTTTGGGGTCCCAAACCCTTTTCCGGGGGTCCCTGGGGGTTTTCGGGGGTCCCAAAGCCGATTTTTGGGGTTTCCAATCCCGATTTTTTGTGGTCCCTAACCCGATTTTTGGGTCCCACTCCCCATTTTTGGGGTCCTAAACCCTTTTCCGGGGTCCCATTCCCATTTCCGGGGGTCCCAATCCCGATTTTTGGGCTCCCATCCCCATTTCCGGGGGTCCCATTCCCCATTTTTGGGGTCCCATTCTCGTTTTTGGGGTCCCATTTCGGTTTTTGGGGTCCCAAACCCTTTTCCGGGGGTCCCTGGGGGTTTCCGGGGGTCCCAACCCCCATTTTTGGGGTCCCAAACCCCATTTTTGGGGTCCCAATCCCGATTTTGGGGTCCCATCCCCATTTTTGGGGTCCCAACCCAATTATTGGGGTCCCAAACCCTTTTCCGGGGGTCCCTGGGGGTTTTCGGGGGTCCCATCCCCATTTTTTGGGGTCCCAAACCCGATTTGCGGGGTCCCATCCCCATTTCCGGGGGTCCCATCCCCATTTCCGGGGGTCCAAATCCCGATTTTTGGTGTCCCCATCCCATTTCCGGGGGTCCCATTCCCATTTTCGGGGGTCCCAAACCCCATTTTTGGGTCCCCATTCCCATTTTTGGGGGTCACGGGGGTTTTTCGGGGGTCCCAACCCCGTTTTTGGGGTCCCAATCCCGATTTTTGGGGTCCCAATCCTGATTTTTTGTGTCCCCATCCCCATTTCCGGGGGTCCCATTCCCATTTTCGGGGGTCCCAAACCTCATTTTTGGGTCCCCATTCCCATTTTTGGGGTCCCAATCCCCATTTTCGGGGTCCCCATCCCCATTTTTGGGTCCCAATCCCCATTTTTGGGGTCCCATCCCCATTTTTGGGTCCCCATCCCCATTTTTGGGTTCCCATCCCCATTTTTGGGTCCCAATCCCCATTTTTGGGTCCCAATC
The DNA here is from genome assembly GCF_051311805.1 of Agelaius phoeniceus. Classification (NCBI taxonomy): domain Eukaryota; kingdom Metazoa; phylum Chordata; class Aves; order Passeriformes; family Icteridae; genus Agelaius; species Agelaius phoeniceus. The sequence goes on along the minus strand of NC_135300.1, from coordinate 2,252,823 downwards.
CCGATTTTTGGGGTCCCATCCCCATTTTTGGGTCCCCATCCCCATTTTTGGGTTCCCATCCCCATTTTTGGGTCCCCAATCCGATTTTGGGGTCCCATCCCCATTTTTGGGGTCCCATTTGGGTTTTTTGGGCGCAGGTTCGGGCCCCCGGCTCCTCCTGGCCGAGGCTCTGGGGGCTCCCCCCCGGCTCCGGGCCCAGCAGCTCCTGGGGGTCCTGCAGAGCCCCCTGTTCCAGGCCCTGCTCGGTAAACACGGATTTGGGGCCAAAAACGGGGATTTTGGGAAAATTCGGGGGATTTTGGGGGAAAAATTTGGGATTTTGGGGGTTTTGGGGGAAAAAAATTTGGATTTTGGGGCGAAAATTGGGATTTTGGGGGGGGGTGCTGTGGGGTTTTTGGGGGTTCTGCAGAGGCCCCTGTTCCAGGCCCTGCTCGGTATGAGGGGGATTTGGGGTGAAAAATGGGGATTTTGGGAAAATTCGGGGGAAAAATTTGGATTTTTGGGGAAAAAATGGGGATTTTGGGCATGAAAATTGGGGATTTTGGGGGGTTTTGGGGGAAAATGTGGGGATTTTGGGGGGTGCTGTGGGGGTTTTGGGGGTTCTGCAGAGGCCCCTGTTCCAGGCCCTGCTCGGTACTGAGGGGATTTGGGGCCAAAAATGGGGATTTTGGGAAAATTCGGGGGAAAAATGGGGGAAAAATTTGGGATTTTGGGGGTTTTGGGGGAAAAAATTTGGATTTTGGGGCGAAAAATTGGGATTTTGGGGGGGGTCCTGTGGGGTTTTTGGGGGTTCTGCAGAGGCCCCTGTTCCAGGCCCTGCTTGGTACTGAGGGGATTTGGGGCCAAAAATGGGGATTTTGGGCAATTTTGGGGGAAAAGTTTGGAATTTTGAGGGGATTTTGAGGGAAAAAATTTGGATTTTGGGGGGATTTTGGGGGAAAATTGGGATTTTGGGGGGGCTCCTGTGGGGATTTTGGGGGTTCTGCAGAGGCCCCTGGTCCAGGCCCTGCTCGGTATGAGGGGATTTGGGGTGAAAAATGGGATTTTGGGAAAATTCGGGGGAAAAATTGGATTTTTGGGGGATTTTGGGCATGAAAATTGGGGATTTTGGGGGATTTTGGGGGGTTTTGGGGGAAAATGTGGGGATTTTGGGGGGCTCCTGTGGGGATTTTGGGGGTCCTGCAGAGGCCCCTGATCCAGGCCCTGCTTGGTATGAGGGGATTTGGGGTGAAAAATGGGGATTTTGGGCAACTTTGGGGAAAAATTGGGATTTTGGGGGATTTTGGGCAAAAAATTTGGGATTGTGGGGGAAAAATTGGGATTTTGGGGGGCTCCTGTGGGGATTTTGGGGGGTTCTGCAGAGGCCCCTGGTCCAGGCCCTGCTTGGTACTGAGGGGATTTGGGGTGAAAAACGGGGATTTGGGAAAATTCGGGGGAAAAAATGGGATTTTGGAGGTTTTGGAGGAAAAAATGGGTTTTGGGCAAGAAAATTGGGGATTTGGGGGGAAAAAATGGGGATTTTGGGGCTCCTGTGGGGATTTTGGGGGTTCTGCAGAGGCCCCTGGTCCAGGCCCTGCTCGGTATGAGGGGATTTGGGGTGAAAAATGGGGATTTTGGGAAAATTGGGAAAAAACGGGATTTTGGGTGACAAAATGGGGATTTTGGGGGGTTTTGAGGGAAAAATTGGGATTTTGGGGGGAGTTTGAGGGGGATTTTGGGGGCTCCTGTGGGGTTCTGCAGAGCCCCCTGTTCCAGGCCCTGCTCGGTATGAGGGGATTTGGGGTGAAAATGGGATTTGGGGAAAATTCGGGGAAAAATTTGGATTTTTGGGGAAAAAATGGGGATTTTGGGGGCAAAATGGGATTTTGGGCAAGAAAATTGGGATTTTGGGGGCTCCTGTGGGGTTTTGGGGTTCTGCAGAGCCCCCTGTTCCAGGCCCTGCTTGGTACGAGGGATTTGGGGGGAAAAAATGGGATTTTGGGAAATTCGGGGGAAAAATTGGGATTTTGGGGGATTTTGGGCAAAAAATTTGGATTTTGGGGGGAGTTCGAGGGGATTTTGGGGGGCTCCTGTGGGGGTTTGGGGGCTCCTGCAGAGGCCCCTGTTCCAGGCCCTGCTTGGTACTGAGGGGGATTTGGGGTGAAAAACGGGGATTTTGGGAAAATTCGGGGAAAAATTTGGATTTTGGGCAAAAAATTTGGATTTTGGGGGAAAAAATTGGGATTTTGGGGGCTCCTGTGGGATTTTGGGGGTTCTGCAGAGGCCCCTGTTCCAGGCCCTGCTTGGGTACTGAGGGGATTTGGGGTGAAAAACGGGGATTTGGGAAAAATTCGGGGAAAAATTTGGATTTTTGGGAAAAAATGGGATTTTGGGGGGCAAAAATGGGATTTTGGGCAAGAAAATTGGGATTTTGGGGCTCCTGTGGGGGTTTTGGGGGTCCTGCAGAGGCCCCTGTTCCAGGCCCTGCTTGGTACGAGGGGATTTGGGGGGAAAAAATGGGATTTTGGGAAAATTCGGGGGAAAAAATGGGGATTTTGGGGATTTTGGGGGAAAAAATGGGGTTTTGGGGGATTTTGGGGAATTTTTAGGGGGATTTTGGTGGAATTTTGGGGGGATTTGGGGGGGATTTTGGGGGGAATTTTGGGGGGATTTTGGGGGGATTTTGGGGCATTTTGGGGGAATTTTCGGGGAATTTTGCAGCATTTTGGGGGAATTTTGGGGGAATTTTGGGGAATTTTGGGGGAATTTTGGGGGCAATTTGGGGGGCAATTTTGGGGGGAATTTTGGGGGAATTTTGGGGCATTTTGGGCATTTTGGGGGGCATTTTGGGGGGCAATTTTGGGGCATTTTGGGGGAATTTTGGGGGGATTTGGGGGAATTTTGGGGGGGAATTTTGGGGGGATTTTGGGGGGAAATTTGGGGGGAATTTTGGGGGGATTTTGGGGCATTTTGGGGGGATTGTGGGGGGAATTTTGGGGCATTTTGGGGGGGATTTTGGGGGAATTTTGGGGGCATTTTGGGGGAATTTTGGGGGGAAATTTGGGGGGAAATTTGGGGGGAATTTTGGGGAATTTTGGGGGGCATTTTGGGGATTTTGAGGGGGGATTTTGGGGAGATTTTGGGGCAATTTTGGGGCATTTTGGGGGGAATTTTGGGGGGATTTTGGGGAATTTTGGGGGAATTTTGGGGAATTGTGGGGGGAATTTTGGGGAATTTTGGGGGAATTTTGGGGGCAATTTTGGAGCATTTTGGGGGAATTTTGGGGGAATTTTGCGGCATTTTGGGGGGAATTTTGGGGCATTTTAGGGGGGGATTTTGGGGGCAATTTTGGGGAATTTTGGGGGAATTTTGGGGCATTTTGGGGCATTTTGGGGGGCATTTTGGGGGCAATTTTGGGGCATTTTGGGGGAATTTTGGGGGAATTTTGGGGGGAATTTTGGGGGGATTTTGGGGGAATTTTGGGGCATTTTTGGGGCATTTTGGGGGAATTTTGGGGGAATTTTGGGGGGAATTTTGGGCATTTTGGGGGGATTTTGGGGGAATTTTGGTGGGGATTTTGGGGGGATTTTGGTGGGGATTTTGGGGGAATTTTGGGGGAATTTTGGGGGCAATTTTGGGGGTCTGACCCCATTTTTCCCCTCCCCCCCCAGACATCCAGGAGAGCTACGAGGCCTCCGTGAGCGGCCCCTCCCCCCACGCCAGGGTAACCCAAAAACGCCCAAATTCCCCCAAAAATCCCAAAACTTCCAAAGCCCCGAAATCCACCCCAAACCCCCCCCCCAAAAATACCTGGAAAAATCCCCCCCAAATCCACCCAAAAAACCCCTCAAAATCCGCCCAAAAAATGATAAAAAAAACCAAAATCCACCCAAAGAAAAAGAAAAAATTCCCATTAAAAAAAAAAAACAAATCCCCCAAATTCACCCAAAAATCATAAAAAAACCACAATAAAACCCCAAAATCCACCCAAAAATCCCTCCCAAAAAATGATAAAAAAACCCAAAATCCACCCCAAAAACCCAAAAAATCCCATTAAAAAACCCCAAATTCACCCAAAAATCACAAAAATGAACCACAAAAAAAGCCAAAATCCACCCCAAATCCCCCCCAAAAAAACCAAAAATCCACCCCAAAAAATCCCCATTAAAAAACCCCAAATCCCCAAAATCCCCCCAAAAATACAAAAAAAAAACCAAAATCCACCCCAAAACCCCCCAAAAATCCCCATTAAAAAACACCAAAATCACCCAAAAATCACCAAAAAAAAACCCCACAGAAAAACCCCAAAATCCCCATTAAAAAAACCCCAAAATCCCCAAATCACCCAAAATCTCCCCCAAAAATACTGAAAAAAACCGAAATCCACCCAAAAACCCCCAAATTCATCCCAAAATCCCCAAATCCACCCAAAATCTCCACAAAAATACAGAAAAAAACCAAAATCCACCCAAAAACCCCAAATTCCCCCAAATTCATCCCAAAATCCCCCCCCTAAAATCCCAAGCCCCTCCCCCTTCCTTTGGCCCCTCCCCAAAATCCCCCAAAATTCCCAAAATTCGCCCCAAAATCCCGAATTTCCCCCTCCAAAAAAAAAAAAACCCCAAAAATTTCAGCCCAAAAAGCCCCAAAATCCCGAAATTTTCCACCCCCACCCAAAAAAAATCCCAAATTCCTCCCTCGGGAGCCTTCATCCCCTCCCCCCCCGCCCGCTCCGGCGCCATCCTCATCCTCGCGAGCCTTCATCTTCATCTTCATCTTCATCATCTTCATCATCTTCATCCTCCTCATCCCGAGCCTTCATCCCCTGCCGGCGCCATCCTCTTCCTCCCGAGCCTTCATCTTCACCTTCCTCCTCATCCTCCTCCTCCTCTTCCTCTTCCCGAGCCTTCCTCCCGCTTTTCCCTCACCTTCCTCTTCCTCCCGAGCCTTCATCTTCACCTTCCTCCTCTTCCTCCTCCTCCTCTTCCTCTTCCCGAGCCTTCCTCCCGCTTTTCCTTCCTCTTCCTCCTCTTCCTCCCGAGCCTTCATCCCCCGAGCCCCGGCGCCATCCTCATCCTCCCGAGCCTTCATCTTCACCTTCCTCCTCCTCCTCTTCCTCCTGAGCCTTCATCCCCAGCCCGGGCTCCATCCTCATCCTCTCGGCCCCGCATCGCCGCTCCTTCATCTTCATCATCATCTTCATCATCTTCATCATCTTCATCATCTTCATCATCTTCATCTTCATCCTCCTCCTCCTCATCCGAGCCTTCCTCCCGCTTTTCCTTCCTCCTCCTCCTCCTCCTCCTCCTCGCGCTGCTCCTCCTCTTCCTCCCCCCCCCCCCCCCCACCCCCGGGGGGCTCCTTCATCTTCATCTTCATCATCTTCATCATCTTCATCCTCCTCCTCTTCTTCCTCCCTCCTTCATCCCCTCGCTCTCTTCCTCTTCCTCCTCCTCCTCCTCTTCCCGGGCCTTCCTCCCGCTCCTCCTCCTCCTCCTCCTCCCCTGGTCCCTCCCCCCGGGCCTTCCTCCTCCTCCCGCTCCTCCTCCTCCTCCTCCTCCTCCCGCTCTTCCTCCCTTCCCGCTGCCGCATCTTCCTCCTCCTCCTCCTCCTCCTCCTCTTCCTCCTCCTCCTCCTCCTCCTCCCCCCCAGATCTTCATCCCCTCCATCCTCCTCCTCCTCCTCCTCCTCCTCCTCCTCTTCATCCTCCTCCCCCCCCACCCCCCGAGCCTTCATCCCCTCATCCCCTCCATCCTCATCCTCCTCCCGCTCCTTCATCCCCTCCATCCTCATCCTCCTCATCCTCCCGAGCCTTCATCCCTTCATCCCCTCCATCCTCATCCTCCTCCTCCATCCTGGTCCTTCATCCCCCCCCCTCCCTTCCTCCTCCTCCTCTTCCCGGAGCCTCATCCCTGCATCCTCTCCATCCTCTTCCTCCCGCTCCTCCATCCTCCTCCTCCTCCTCCTCTCGAGCCTTCATCCTCTCCATTCATCCTCTCCATCCTCTTCCTCTTCCTCTCCCCCCACCCTTTCCCCTTCATCTTCCTCATCCCGAGCCTTCATCCCTTCACCCCCCCCATCCTCCTCTTCCTCCTCCTCTTCCTCCAGGGCCTTCATCCCCCCCTCCCCTCCTCCGGAGCCTTCATCCCTTCACCCCCCCCCATCTCCTCATCCTCGCGGCCTTCATCCCTTCATCCTCTCCATCCTCCTCATCCTCACCCCCCCCTTTTTTTTTTATATTTTTCCCTCCTCCTCCTCCTCTTCCCGGAGCCTTCCTCCCCCCCCCCCCCCATCCTCCTCCTCCTCCTCCTCCTCCTCCCGCGGGCCCCCCCGGCCCATGAGCGGCCGCCATGGATTGTTTGTGCATCGTCACCACCAAGGTACCCCCAAAACCGCCCGGATTCACCCCAAAACCGCCCCGGGATTCACCCGAGAGCGCCGCGGGGGCTGGGGGGGGGAGCGGGGGCGGTTTTGGGGGGATTTGGGGGAATTTGGGGGCGTTTTGGGGGGGTTTAGAGGGGGATTTGGGGGCTCTTGGGGGGATTTTGGGGGGTCCTGAGGGGGAGATTTGGGGCTCTTGGGGAGATTTTGGGGGGTCCTGGGGGGGATTTTGGGGTTCCTGAGGGGGATTTTGGGGCTCTTGGGGGATTTTGGGGGGTCCTGGGGGCCATTTGGGGGGTCCTGGGGGGGATCCGGGAGGTCCTGGGGGGCATTTGGGGGGTTCTGAGGGGATTTTGGGGGGTTTAAAGGGGGATTTGGGGGGTCCTGAGGGGATTTTGGGGTTCCTGAGGGGGAGATTTGGGGCTCTTAGGGGGATTTTGGGGGGTCCTGAGGGGGAGATTTGGGGCTCTTGGGGAGATTTTGGGGGTCCTGGGGGGATTTTGGGGTTCCTGAGGGGGATTTTGGGGCTCTTGGGGAGATTTTGGGGGCTCTTGGGGGGATTTTGGGGGGTCCTGAGGGTAAATTTGGGGCTTTTGGGGAGGGGATTTGGGGCTCTTGGGGGTAAATTTGGGGCTCTTGGGGGGATTTTGGGGGGTCCTGGGGGGCATTTGGGGGGTCCTGAGGGGATTTTAGGGGGTTTTGGGGGAGATTTTGGGGGGTCCTGAGGGCATTTGGGGGTCCTGAGGGGATTTTGGGGTTCTTGGGGGTAAATTTGGGTCTCTTGGGGAGAGGATTTGGGGCTCTTGGGGAGATTTTGGGGGTCCTGAGGGGGATTTGGGGGGTCCTGAGGGGCATTTGGGGGGTTTGGGGGTAAATTTGGGCTCTTGGGGGGATTTTGGGGGGTCCTGAGCAGCTCCGGAGACTTTGGGGGGGTCCTGGGGGGGATTTTGGGGGGTCCTGGAGGGGATTGGGGGGGATTTGGGGGCTCTTGGAGGGGCTCAGGAAAGATTTGGGGGGGTCTGGAAGGGTTTGGGGGCGATTTTGGGGCATTTTGGGGGGATTTGGGGCATTTTGGGGGGATTTTGGGGCTCCTGGGAGATTTTGGGGGGCTCTGGAAAGATTGGGGGGGGTCTGGAAGGGCTTGGGGGCGATTTTGGGGCATTTTGGGGAGGATTTGGGCATTTTGGGGGGGATTTGGGGGCTCCGAGGAGGTTTTGAGGGGGAATTGGGGGGTCCTGAGGGGGATTTTGGGGCTCTTGGGGGGATTTTGGGGGGGGGCCGAGGGGATTTTGGGGCGGATTTGGGGCATTTTGGGGGCTTTGAGGGGGATTTGGGGGCTCCAAGGGGATTTTGGGTTTTCTGAGGGGATTTTGGGGGTCCTGAGGGGATTTTGGGGTTTTCTGAGGGATATTGGGGTTTTCTGAGGGGATTTTGGGTTTTCTGAGGGGATTTTGGGGGTCCTGAGGGGATTTTGGGGGTTCTGAGGGGATTTTGGGGTTTCCTGAGAGGATTTTGGGGCTCTTGGGGGTCTCCGTTGAGATTTTGGGGGGGTGGGGGTGGATCCGGGAGAGATTTTGGGGCGATTTGGGGCATTTTAGGGGGTTCCGAGGTGGTTTTGGGGCAGATTTTTGGGGTTTATGGGGAGGAATTTTGGGTCTCGACCCCTCCGAGGCCTCGCTGTGGATTTGGGGGGGGATTTTGGGGTTTTTTGGGGGGGGATTTTGGATTTTTTGGGGGGGATTTTTGGGGTTTTTGGGGGGGGGATTTTGGGGTTTTTTTGGGTTTTTTTGGGGGGGGTTTTTGGGGGGGATTTTGGGGGTTTTTTGGGGGGGGATTTTGGGGTTTTTTGGGGTTTTTTTGGGGGGGTTTTTGGGGGGGTATTTTGGGTTTTTTGGGGTTTTTTGGGGGGGTTTTTGGGGGGATTTTGGGTTTTTTTGGGGGTGGGGGAGGGGCGGTGTCCCCCCAAATCTCGGGGGTGTCACCACGTGGCGGCCGCGGCGTTTCCATGGCAACGCGCGGGGGAGGGGACAGCGCACGTGGGGGCGGGGGAGGGGAGGGGAAGGGAAAGGGGAAGGGGAAGGGGGGGGGGGTTCCCAAAATCCTGCATGAAACCCCCAAAAATCCGCCCCGAAAAACCCCAAAATGCCCCAAAACCGGCACTGAAACCCTCAAATCCCCCAAAATCGGCCAGGAAACCCCAAAATTCTGCCCTAAAAAGCTTCAAATCCCCCAAAATCGGCCAGAAAACCCCAAAAATCCGCCCTAAAAAGCCTCAAAATGCCCCAAAACCGACCCTAAAAGCCTCAAATCCCCCAAAACCGAACCTAAAACCCTGAAATCCCCCAAAATTGGCCAGGAAACCCCAAAATTCCACAAAATCGACCATAAACCCCAAAATCTGCCCTAAAAAGACTCAAAATGCCCCAAAACCGGCCCTAAAAGCCTCAAATTCCCCAAATCTGACCCTGAAACCCCCAAATCCCCCAAAATTTGCCATAAAACCCCAAAATTCCACAAAATCAGCCAGAAAACCCCAAAAATCCGCCCTAAAAAGCCTCAAAATGCCCCAAAACCGGCACCAAAACCCTCAAATCCCCCAAAACCAAACCTAAAACCCTCAAATCCCCCAAAATCGGCCATAAACCCCAAAATTCCACAAAACCGGCCACAAAACCCCCAAAATCCACCCTAAAACCCCTCAAAATGCCCCAAAACCGGCACTAAAAGCCTCAAATCCCCCAAAACTGAACCTAAAACCCTGAAATTCCCCAAAATCGGCCATAAAACCCCAAAATTCTACAAAATCGGCCAGAAAACCCCAAAAATCCGCCCTAAAAAGCCTCAAAATGCTCAAAACCGACCCTAAAAGCCCCAAATCCCCAAAACCGAACCTAAAACCCTCAAATCCCCCAAAATTTGCCATAAAACCCCAAAATTCCACAAAACCAGCCAGAAAACCCCAAAAATCTGCCCTAAAACCCCTCAAAATGCCCCAAAACCGGCACCAAAACCCTCAAATCCCCCAAAACCGAACCTAAAACCCTCAAATCCCCAAAATTTGCCATAAAACCCCAAAATTCCACAAAATCAGCCAGAAAACCCCAAAAATCCGCCCTAAAAAGCCTCAAAATGCCCCAAAACCGCACTAAAAGCCTCAAATTTCCAAAATTGGCCAGAAAACCCCAAAATTCCACAAAACCGACCCTAAAACCCCCAAATCCCCTCAAATTGGCCCCAAATCCCCCCCAAACCATCCCTAAACCCCCAAATCCGCCCTAAAAATTCCCCAAATTGCCCCAAATGGGCCCTGAACCCCTCAAATGCCCAAAATTGGACCCTAAAACCCCAAACCCTCCCAAACTGGACCTAAACCCCGTAAATCCTAAAAAACCGACCCTAAAAGGCCCCAAATTCTCCAAAATCAGCCCTAAAACCCCCAAAATCTCCAAAATCCCAAAATCGGCCATAAATAGCCACAAATTTTCCCCCAAAACCGACCCTAAAACCCCAAAATCTGCCCTAAAAATCCCGAAAATGCCCCCAAATGGGCCCTGAAAGCCCAAAATGCCCCAAAATCGGCCCTAAAAACCCGAAAATGCCCCAAAACCCCGAAAATGCCCCCAAACCGTCCCTAAAACCCCAAATCCCCTAAAACCGACCCTAAAATTCCCCAAATCTCCCCAAACTGGACCTAAAACCCCCAAATCCCACAAAACCGACCTTAAAATCCCAGAATTAGCCCTAAAAATCCCCCAAATCCCCTAAACCCGGCTCTTAAACCCCACAAAATGCCCCAAATCGGCCCTAAAACCCCCAAATCCCACAAAACAACCCTAAAACCCCAAAATCCCACAAAATCAGCCCCAAATACCCCAAAATCGGCCCTGAAACTCCCAAAATCCCCCGAAATTTGCCCTAAAATCCCCCAAATCCCCCAGAATTGGCCCGAAACCCCAAAACAGCCCTGAAACCCCCAAATCCCAAAAAATCGGCCCTAAAGCCTCCAAAATTTGCCCTAAAACGCCTCAAAATTGGCCTAAAACCCCCAAACCCCACAAAATCAGCCCCAAATACCCTAAAATTGGCCCTAAAAACCCCAAACCCCCCAAATCTGACGTTAACCCCCAAAATCAGCCCTAAAACCCCAAAAATTGGCCCCAAAAGCTCCGAAATGGAGCCTAAAACCCTAAAATTTGCCCTTTAACCACAAAATTGGCCCTAAAACCCCAAAATTGCACCTAAATCCCGTGAAATTGGCCCTAAACCCCCAAAATCGACCCTAAAACCCCAAAATCGACCTTAAAACCCCAAAATCAGCCCTGAACTCCCCCAAATCCCTCAAAATCTGCCCTGAAACCCAAAATCGGCCCCAAAAATGCCCCAAAATCGGCCCCAAAAATGCCCCAAAATCGGCCCCTAAATCTCCCTAAATTGGCCCAAAATCAGCCCAGAAAGCCCCGAAATCCCCTAAACTTGGCCCTAAACTCCCCCAAAATCACCCAAATTTCCCCAAATCCCTAAAATTGACCCCGAAATTCCCAGAATCTGCCCTAAAAACCCCAAAAATTGGCCCTAAAATCCCCAATATTGGCCCTAAAGCCTCAAAATTGACCCAAATCCCCCAAATGTGCCTGAATTCCAAAAAATCACCTGAAAATCACAAAATTCACCCGAAAACCCTCAAAAATTCATCCTAAACCCGCAAAATTCACCTGAAATCCCCAAAATTCACCCAAATCCCCAAAAGTTCACCCGAAAACCCAAAATTCATCTGAAAACCCCCAAAATTCACCTTAAACCCCAAAAATTCACCTGAACTTCCCAAAAATTCACCTGAAAACCTTCAAAAATTCCCCTGAATTCCCTCAAAATTCGCCTTAAAACCCCCAAAAATTCCCCTGAATTCCCCCAAAATTCAGCTAAAACCCAAAAGATTCACCTGAAAACCCCAAAATTTCACCTTGAACCCCCGAAAATTCATCCGAATTCCCTCAGAAATTCCCCTAAAACCCAAAATTCCCTGAATTCCCCCAAAATCCCCTCAGGATTGGCCCGGCCCTCCCCAGAGCTGCCGGAACTCCTCCAAAATCGGCCCCAAAATCTCCCAAAATCCTCCCAAAATCCACCTGAAACCCCCCCAAAATTCCACCCCCCACCCTCATTCCTCCTTCCAACCCCGACTTCCCCTCAGGAATTCCTAAATTTGCCCCAAATCGCCTCAAATTCGCCCCAAATTTGCCCCAAGTTTTCCCCAAAATCTCCCCAAATTCCCCCTCCCGCCATTCCCACGCCGTTGCCACGGCAACCAAGCCCCGCCCCCTTTTCCTGCCGTTCCCGCGGCAACCAGGCCACGCCCCCTCCTCCCCCCGTTGCCCCGGCAACGCCTTCCCGCGCTGGTTGCCACGGCAACGCCGCGCCAAAAGCGGAGGCCCCGCCTACTCAGCCCCTCCCACGTGACCGCGGGGTGGCGCGCGTTGCCGTGGAGACGGCGAGGGGGCGGGGTTTGCGTGAGGGGAAAGGGGCGGGGCTTCCAAAAGGGCGGGCACGGGGGCTCGGAGGGGTCAAGCAAGGACAGGTACGGGGTGAGGGGGGGGGTTAGGGGGTCCCGAGGCCCCTCTTGGGGGTCCTGGGGGCCATTTTAGGAATTTTCTCGGTGGTTTTGGGGGTCCTGAGGCCCCACTTTGGTGTCCTGAAGGGGTCCTGGGAGTTTCTGTGGTTTTGGGGTGCCCGAGGCCCCTTTTGGGGGTCCTGGGCGGCTTTTTGGGCCTTTTCTCGGTGGTTTTGTGGCTCCTGAGGCCCCTCTTGAGGCTCCTAAGGGGCTCCTGAGGGTCTCTGTGGTTTTTGGGGTGCCCGGGGTTCCTGGCTGTGTTTTTGGGGGCTCCTGTGGGGGCCTCTCAGGGGGTTTTGAGGGGCGTCCTGGGGTTCGTTTGGAGGCCCTGGTGCTGCTCTCGATGGTCCTGGGGGGTCTCTCTGTGCCGCTCTCGATGGTTTGGGGTCTCTCTGTCCCCCTCTCTGTGACCCTGGAGGTCCTGGGGGTCCTGGTGCTCCCTCTGTGATTTTTGGGGTCTCTCTGGGCCCTTCCTGATGCTTTTGGGGGGGTCCTGGGGGTCGTTTGGGGGTCCTGGTGCTCCTCTCCTTGGTCTCAGGGGTCTCTCTGTCCCTCCTGGGGGTCTCTCTATGACCCTGGAGGTCCCGGGGGGTCTCTCTGTCCCCCTCTCTATGATTTGGGGGTCTCTCTGTCCCCCTCTCTATGACCGTGGAGGTCCCGGGGGGTCTCTCTTTCCCCCTCTCTATGGTTTGGGGGTCTCTCTGTCCCCCTCTCTATGACCGTGGAGGTCCCGGGGGTCTCTCTTTCCGTCTCTCTATGGTTTGGGGGTCTCTCTGTCCCCCTCTCTATGACCCTGGAGGTCCCGGGGGTCTCTCTTTCCCCTCTCTATGGTTTGGGGGTCTCTGTCCCTCTCGGAGGTCTCCTCTATGATCCCGGTGCTCCTGGGGGTATTTTGGGGGGGTCCCGGTGGAATTTTGGGGATCCCGGGAAGATTCCGGGGGTCCCGGGGGGGGGATTTGGGGCTTCCGGAGGGGCCTTACACCCCCCCAAGCCCCTCCCCCACCCCTTTATCCCCTCCCCCTCCCGTTAATCCCCGTTAATCCCGGAGGAGCCTCCGGGGTTGGGGGGGGAGGGGAATCCCGGAGCAGGTGGGGGGGGGGAGGGGAGGGGGGGTCCCGGTGCCCGGTGGGGTTTGGGGGGGGGTCCCGGGGGGGGTCCCGATGGCGGGAACGGCCCCGGCCCCGTTGGCTGCGGGGGTCCCGGGACCGGGGGGGGTCCCGGTGACCGGGAGGGGCCCGGGGGGGGTCCCGGGATGCGCGGGGGGGTCCCGGGGGGGGGGTCCCGGGTGTTTCTCGCCGCTGCTCTGCCAGTGCCGCCTGGTCTGGAGGGACCGGAGCCTCTCGCTGGCCTTCGGCTGCAAGGTGGGACCCACTGGGGGGCACTGGGATGGACTGGGAGGGACTGGGATGGACTGGGAGGGGATTTGGGGAGACTGGGATGGACTGGGGGGGACTGGGAGGGGATCTGGGGAGACTGGGATGGACTGGGGGGGACTGGGAGAGGTTTTGGGGAGACTGGGATGGACTGGGAGGGGACTGGGATGGACTGGGATGGATTGGGAGGGGATCTGGGGAGACTGGGATGGACTGGGATGGACTGGGAGGGGATTTGGGAGACTGGGATGGGGTTTAGGGGGACTGGGATGGACTGGGATGGACTGGGAGGGGATTTGGGGAGACTGGGATGGACTGGATGGACTGGGGGGGGACTGGGATGGACTGGGAGGGGATCTGGGAGACTGGGATGGGGTTTAGGGGGATTGGGAGCACTGGGAGAGGGACTGGGATGGACTGGGATGGACTGGGAGAGGTTTAGGAGAGACTGGGATAGACTGGATGGACTGGGATGGACTGGGAGAGGTTTTGGGGAGACTGGGATGGACTGGGATGGACTGGGATGGACTGGGACGGGACTTGGGGAGACTGGGATGGACTGGGGGGGACTGGGATGGACTGGATGGACTGGGAGGGGATCTGGGGAGACTGGGATGGGGTTTAGGGGGACTGGGAGAGGGACTGGGATGGACTGGGATGGACTGGGAGAGGTTTTGGGGAGACTGGGATGGGGTTTAGGGGGACTGGGAGCACTGGGAGGGACTGGGATGGACTGGGATGGACTGGGAAGGACTGGAGGGGCACTGGGAGGGACTGGGATGAGATCTGGGGGGACTGGGATGGACTGGGAGCACTGGGGGGCACTGAGGGGGCACTGGTAGGAACTGGGATGGACTGGGAAGGGGCACTGGGAGGGACTGGGAGCACTGGGAACACTGGGAGCACTGCTGGACCATACTGGGACCCCCCCAGTTCTGTACTGGGACCCTCCAGGACCTTACTGGGAGCACTGGGACCCCCCCAGTTCCATACTGGGAGCACTGGGACCCCCCCAGTTCCATACTGGGAGCACTGGGACCCCCCCAGTTCCATACTGGGACCCCCCAGTTCCATACTGGGAGCACTGGGACCCCCCCAGTTCCATACTGGGAGCACTGGGACCCCCCCAGTCCCTCCCAGTCCCCCTCAGTTCCATACTGGGACCCCCCAGTTCCATACTGGGAGCACTGGGACCCCCCCCAGTTCCATACTGGGACCCCCCCAGTTCCATACTGGGAGCACTGGGACCCCCCCAGTTCCATACTGGGAGCACTGGGGCCCCCCCAGTCCTGACCCAGTTTCCTCCCAGTTTAATCCTTCCCAATCCCCAAACTGGGATTAACTGGGATTAACTGGGCGGAGCCTCGGAACCGCCTCAGTGTGCACGAACGGCCCGAATTTACATAAATCTGCATGGCTCTGGTGCTAATTTGCATAAATTTGCATGAATTGCAGAAATACCGGTACCAAGATGAGGACAGCCCCCCCCTGGAGCAGAGCCCCGCCCACCTGCCCAGCCAGGTAAGGCCCCGCCCACACGGGAGGCCACGCCCACATCAGGACAGGCCACACCCATGTATGGAAAAGCCACGCCCCTTCAAGACAGGCAATGTCAATATATGGACAAACCACGCCCCCTTTAGAGGCCCCACCCATTCCAGGACAGTCAATTCCAATATATGGACAAACCACGCCCCCTTTTAGAGGCCACGCCCACTTCAGGACATGCAATGTCCACATATGGATAAGCCACGCCCCCTTCTAGAGGTCACGCCCACTTCAGGACAGGCAATGTCCAAATATAGACAAAGCCACGCCCCCTCTGGTAGGCCACGCCCACTTCTGAGCACGCAACACCTAAATATGGACAGGCCACGCCCCTTTTTTTGTGAAAGCCACGCCCGCTTTCATTTACCCCACGCCCAAATATGGACCTGCCGCGACCATTTCGGTGTGGCCACGCCCCCCATGGAGAGGCCACGCCCCCCGGGGCCAGCGATGACGTCATGGGCGCATCGATGACGTCACTGCCCTTGCCATGAGATCACCAACGAGAACAATGATGTCACGCCTTGGGGGCGGGGCCACTGATGACGTCACTGATGACGTCATAAGAGTCGGGTTGGGGTATTTGGGGTGGGGGAGGGAAAATTTGGGGATTTGGGGGGAAATTCGGGAATTTGGGGGGAAATTTTGGGGAAAATTTGGGGAAAATCTGGGAGGTTTTGGGGCATTTGGGGGAAAATTTGGGATTTTGGAGCCGATTTTGTGGGGAAATCGGAATTTTGGGGTGGAATTTGGGGGATTTTGGGGAATTTTGGGGGAATATTTTGGGAGAATTTTTGGGAATTTTGGGAGAATTTTTGGGGAATATTTTGGGATTTTTTGGGGGAATATTTTGGGGAATTTTGAGGGAATTTTGGGGCAATTTTGGGAGAATTTGGGGGGAATATTTTGGGAAGTTTTGGGAATATTTGGGGAATTTGGGGGGATTTTTGGGGAAATATTTTTAGGAATCTTTGGGAAATTTGGGGGAATTTTTGGGAATATTTGGGGGGAATTTTTGGAGAATTTTTGGGGAATATTTTGGGGATTTTGGGGGAATTTTGGGGGAATATTTTTGGGAATTTTGGGGAATTTTTGGGGAATTTTTGGGAATATTTTGGGAATTCTTTGGGGAAATTTTTGGGGAATATTTTGGGGAATTTTTTGGAGAATTTTTGGGGAAATTTTTTGGATTTTTGGGGAGATTTTTGGGAATATTTTGGGTGATTTTTTGGGAATTTTGGGGGATTTTTTGGGGATTTTTTTTGGGAATATTTTGGGGAATTTTGAGGGAATTTTGGGGCAATTTTGGGGCAATTTTTGGGAGAATTTGGGGGGAATATTTTGGGGAATTTTCTGGGAATGTTTTGGGGAATATTTGGGGGATTTTGGGGAAATATTTTTGGGAATATTTTGGGGAATTCTTGGGGAATTTTTTGGGATTTTTTTGGGGAATATTTTGGGGAATTTTTTGGGGAATATTTTGGGTGGATTTTTTGGAGAATTTTTGGGGAATATTTTGGGGAATTTTGGGGGAATATTTGGGGGATTTTTTGGGATTTTTTTGGGAATTCTTTGGGGAATTTTTAGGGAATATTTGGGGAAATTTTGGGGAATTTTTTGGGGAATATTTTGCGGGAATTTTTTGGAGAATTTTTGGGGAATTTTTTGGGATTTTTGGGGGGATTTTTGGGGAGTTTTTAGGGAATTTTTTGGGGAATTTTTGGGGAATATTTTGGGATTTTTTGGGAATATTTTGGGGAATTTTGAGGGAATTTTGGGGCAATTTTGGGGCAATTTTTGGGAGAATTTGGGGGAATATTTTGGGAAGTTTTGGGGAAGTTTTGGGAATTTTGGGGGGATTTTGGGGAATATTTTGGGGAATATTTGGAGAATTTTTGGGGAATATTTTGGGAATTTTGGGGAAATATTTTTGGGAATATTTTGGGGAATTTTGGGTGGAATTTTGGGAAATTTTGGGGAATTTTTGGGAATATTTTGGGGAATTTTTTGGGAGAATTCTTTGGGGAATTTTGGGATTTTTTGGGGAATATTTGGGATTTTTTGGGGGAATTTGGGATATTTTGGGGGGGTTCTGTCGGTCTCTGACCTCCCCTCCCCCCCCAGGCCAACTCTCCCCCCGTCATCGTCAACACCGACACCCTGGAGGCCCCGGCCTATGTGAGCCCCAAAAAACCCCAAAATCTCCCCAAAATCCACCCCAGAACCCTCTGGAATCCCTCCCCCAAAATTCCCCCCAAAATGCCCCAAAATTCCATCAAAATCAGCCCAAAATTCCCCAAAAATTCCATTAAAATCAGCCCAAAATCCCCCCAAAATTCCATCAAAATCAGCCCAAATCCATCCCAAAATCCCCCCAAAAAATTCCATCAAAATCAGCCCAAAATCCCCCAAAAAATTCCATTAAAATCAGCCAAAAAAATTCCATTAAAATCAGCCCAAATCCATCCCAAAATCCCCCAAAAATTCCATCAGAATCAGCCCAAAATTCCCCAAAAAATCATCAAAATCAGCCCAAATCCATCCCAAAATTCCATCAAGTCCAGCCCGAAGTTCCCCCCAAATCTCCCCAAAATTCCCCCAAAATCCCACCAAAATTCCCATCAAATTCAGCCCAAATCCATCCAAAATTCCCCAAAAATCATCAAAATCAGCCCAAAATTCTCCCCAAAATTGCCCTAAATCCTCCCAAAATCCAACCCCAAATCCACCCCAAATCACTCAAAACCCCACCCAAAATTCCCAAAAATCACCCAAAACTCCCCAAAATCCCAAATTCTGAAATTCCCAATCCAAAATTCCCAAAATTCCCAATTTCCCAAATTCTCCAATTCCAAATATCCAAAAATTCCAAAATCCCAAATTCCCAAGTTCCAAAAAACCCAAAATTCCCAAATTCCCCAGTTCCAAATCCGAAATCCCAAATTCACCAAAATCCCAAAAGTCCCAAATTCCCAAATCCCAAAATTCCCAAATTCCCCAAATCCCAAAATTCCCCAAAATCAAAAAATTCCCCCAAATCCCCAAATCCTCAAATTCTCCAAATCCAAAAATTCCCAAATCCAAAAAACCAAACAATCCCAAAATTCCAAATTCCCCAATTCCAAAAATCCCCAAAATCCAAAAATTCCCTGAAATCCCCAAATCCCAAAAATTCCCCAAAAATCCCCAAATCCCAAATTCCCCAAAATCCCAAAATTCCAAATTCCCCAAATCCCAAAAATTTCCCAAATCCAAAATTCCAAATCCCAAATTCCCCAATCCCCAAAATCCCCAAATCCCAAAAATTCCCCAAAATCCCCAAATCCCCAAATTCCCTAAAATCCCCAAATCCCAGAAATCCCAAAAATTCCCCAAAATCCAAAAGATTCCCCAAAATCCCAAATTCCCCCAAAATCCGCAAATCCCAAAATTCCCAAGTTCCCCAAATTCCCCAAAATCCCAATTCCAAAAATCCCAAAAATTCCCCAAATCCCCAAAATCCCAGAAATCCCCAAATTCCCTAAAATCCCCAAAATCCCCAAATCCAGAAATTCCCCAAAATCCCCAAATTTCCCAAAATCCCCAAATTTCCCCTTTTTTTTTATTTTCTTGGCAGGTGAACGGCACCGAGGGGGAGATGGAATATGAGGAGATCACCCTGGAGAGGGTGAGAGCCCCAAAAAATCCCCAAAAATCCCAAAAATCTCCCCAAAATCAACCCAAAATCCACCTGGGAACCCCAAAATCCCAAAAATCCCCCAAAATCGGCCCCAAAATCCACCTGGGAACCCCAAAATTTCCCAAAATTGGCCCAAAATGCACCTGGGAACCCCAAAAAATTGGAGCTGGGAGCCCCAAAATCGGCCCAAAAATTCAAATGGGAGTTCCCAAAATCCCCCAAATCCCCCAAAATCCACTCTGGGAACCCCAAAATCGGCTCAAAATCCACCAGGGAACCCCAAAAAACCCAAATCGGCCCCAAAATCAGCCCCAAAATTCAAATGGGAGCTCCCAAAATCCCCAAAAATCCACTGGGAACCCCAAAATTCCCCCAAAATTGGCCCAAAATCCACCTGGGAACCCCAAAAATTGGAGCTGGGAGCCCCAAAATCCACAAAAAACGGCCCAAAAATCCACCTGGGAACCCCAAAAAAGCCCAAAATCAGCCCCAAAATGCACCTGGGACCCCAAAATTCCCTAAAATTCAAATGGGAGCTCCCAAATCCCCCAAAATCCACTGGGAACCCCAAAATCCCCCAAAATCAGCCCCAAAATCCCCTGGGAACCCCAAAATCAGCCCAAAATTTGAAATGGGAGATCCCAAACCCCCCAAAATCCACCTGGGAACCCAAAATTTCCCAAAATTGGCCGAAAAATTCAAATGGGGACCCTCAAATTCCAATGGGAACCCAAAAAAATCCCACAAATCCACCTGGGAACCCCAAAATCAGCCCCAAAAAAGCCCCAAAATGCCCCTGGGAACCCCAAAATCAGCCCCAAAATTGAAAATGGGAGCTCCCAAATCCCCCAAAATCCCCCTGGGAACCCCAAAATCCCCAAAATCAGCCCAAAAATCTCTGAAAAATTCACCTGGGAACCCCAAAAAAGCCCCAAAAATTCAAATGGAGCTCCCAAATCCCCCAAAATCCACCTGGGAACCCCAAAAATCCCAAATCAGCCCCAAAATCCACTTGGGAACCCCAAAATCCCCCAAAATCAGCCCCAAAATTGAAATGGGAGCTCCCAAAATCCCCAGAAATTCACCTGGGAATCCCAAAAAAGCCCAAAATCAGCCCCAAAATCCCAAAATCAGCCCAAAAATCTCTGAAAAATTCACCTGGGAAGCCCAAAATCCCCCAAAATCAGCCCCAAAATGCACCTGGGAACCCCAAAAAAAACCCAAAATCAGCCCCAAAATGCACCTGGAACCCCAAAATCCCCAGAAATTCACCTGGGAACCCAAAATCAGCCCCAAAATGGACCTGGGAGCCCCAAAAAAAACCCAAAATCGGCTCAAAATCCACCTGGAATCCCAAAAAAATCCACAAATCAGCCCAAAATCAGCCCCAAAATCCCCCTGGAACCCCACAAAAAATCCCAAATCAGCCCTAAAATGCACCTGGGAACCCCAAAATCAGCCCCAAAATTGAAATGGGAGCTCCCAAATCCTCCAAAATCCCCCTGGAACCCCAAATTGCCTAAAATTGGCTCAAAATCCATCTGGGAATCCCAAAAAATCCAAATCAGCCCCAAAATCAGCCCCAAAATTCAAATGGGAGCTCCCAAAACCCCCAAAATCCCCCTGGAACCCAAAAACGCCCAAATTTCCTTTTTTTGGTTCTTTTTTCCAGGATTTTTTTTGGGTTTTTCAGTGCATTTTTAGGGTCTGGCTGTTCTGGGGGTTTTGGGGGTGGATTTTGGGGTTTTTTTTGGGTATTTTGGGTCTAACACAGCCCCAAAATCCATCTGGGACCCCCCAAAAAAAAACCCAAAAATTCAATTTTTTTGGTCGTTCTCAAGGAAATTTTTTGGGGATTTTTTGGGTTTTTTTTAGGGATTTTTGGATTTTTTTCGGGCCTGGCTGTTCTGGGGGTTTTTGGGGTGGATTTTGGGGTTTTTTTGGGATATTTTGGGGTTTTTTTTGGGGTATTTTGGGTCTAACAGGACCCCAAAAATCCATCTGGGACCCCCCCAAAAAAAACCCCCAAAAATTCAATTTTTTTGGGGTTTTTTTTAGGGATTTTTTAGGATTTTTTGGGGCCTGGCTGTTCTGGGGTTTTGGGGGTGGATTTTGGGGTTTTTTGGGGGTTTTGGGGTTTTTTTTGGGGTATTTTTGGGTCTAACACGACCCCAAAATCCATCTGGGACCCCCCAAAAAAAAAACCCCAAAAATTCAATTTTTTTGGTCGTTCTCAAGGAAATTTTTGGGGGATTTTTTTGGGTTTTTTTGGAGATTTTTGGGATTTTTTCGGGCCTGGCTGTTCTGGGGATTTTGGGGGTGGATTTTGGGGGTTTTTTGGGGTATTTTGGATCTAACACGCCCAAAAATCCATCTGGGACCCCCCGCAACAAAAAAACCAAAAATTCAAATTTTTTTGTTATTCTCAGGAAATTTTTTTGGGTTTTTTTTTTGTTTTTTTTGGAGATTTTTGGGATTTTTTAGGGCCTGGCTGTTCTGGGGGTTTTGGGGGTGGATTTTGGGGTTTTTTTTGGGATATTTTGGGCCTAACAGGACCCCAAAAATCCATCTGGGACCCCCCCAAAAAAAAAACCAAAAATTCAAATTTTTTTGTTATTCTCAAGGGAAATTTTTTTGGGGTTTTTTTTGTTTTTTTTGAGATTTTTGGGATTTTTTTCGGGCCTGGCTGTTCTGGGGGTTTTGGGGGTGGATTTTGGGGTTTTTTTGGGATATTTTAGGTTTTTTTGGGGTATTTTGGGTCTAACACGACCCCAAAAATCCATCTGGGACCCCCCAAAAAAACCCCAAAAATTCAATTTTTGGGTTTTTTTTAGGGATTTTTTAGGATTTTTTCGCGCCTGGCTGTTCTGGGGATTTTGGGGGTGGATTTTGGGGGTTTTTTGGGGTATTTTGGGCCTAACAGGACCCCAAAACCCCGCAGGGGAACTCGGGCTTGGGGTTCAGCATCGCGGGGGGCACCGACAACCCCCACGTCGGGGACGACCCCGGGATCTTCATCACCAAAATCATCCCCGGGGGCGCCGCCGCCCAGGACGGGCGCCTCAGGTGAGAAAGGACCCCAAAATCACCCAAAATTACCCCAAAATCACCCCAAAATCGGCTTCGGGACCCTCAAAAACCCCAAAAACCCCAAAATCCACCCCAAAATCATCCCGGGGGCGCCGCCGCCCAGGACGGGCGCCTCAGGTGAGGAATGACCCAAAATCACCCAAAATTACCCCAAAATCACCCCAAAATCAGCTTCGGGACCCTCGAAAACCCCAAAATCCACCCCAAAACCCCCAAAATCCCCGAAATTCACCCCAAAATCATCCCCGGGGGCGCCGCCACCCAGGACGGGCGCCTCAGGTGAGGAACGACCCCAAATCACCCAAAATCACCCCAAAATCACCCCAAAATCACCCAAAATCACCCCAAAATCACCCCAAAATCGGCTTCGGGACCATCAAAACCCTAAAAATGCCCCCAAAACCCCAAAATCCACCCCAAAATCATCCCCGGGGGCGCCGCCACGCAGGACGGGCGCCTCAGGTGAGAAAGGACCCAAAATCACCCAAAATCACCCCAAAATCACCCCAAAATTGGCTTCGGGACCCTTGAAAACCCCAAAATCCACCCCAAAAACCCCAGAATCCACCCCTAAAACCCCCAAAATCCAACCCAAAATCCCCGAAATTCACCCCAAAATCATCCCCGGAAGCGCCGCTGCCCAGGACGGGCGCCTCAGGTGAGAAAGGACCCAAAATCACCCCAAAATCACCCAAAATCACCCCAAAATTACCCCAAAATCGGCTTCGGGACCCTCAGAAACCTTAAAAATCCACCCCAAAAACCCCAAAATCCACCCCAAAATCCCCAAAATCATCCCCGGGGGCGCCGCCGCCCAGGACGGGCGCCTCAGGTGAGAAACGACCCCAAATCACCCAAAATCACCCCAAAATCACCCCAAAATCGGCTTCGGGACCATCAGAAACCTTAAAAACTCCCCCTAAAACCCCAAAATCCACCCCAAAAACACCAAAATCCACCCCAAAATCCCGAAATTCACCCCAAAACCATCCCTGGAAGCGCCGCCACCCAGGACGGGCGCCTCAGGTGAGGAATGACCCAAAATCACCCAAAATCACCCCAAAATCACCCAAAATCACCCCAAAATCACCCCAAAATCACCCAAAATCACCCCAAAATCGGCTTTGG
This sequence comes from Agelaius phoeniceus, assembly GCF_051311805.1. Taxonomy (NCBI): domain Eukaryota; kingdom Metazoa; phylum Chordata; class Aves; order Passeriformes; family Icteridae; genus Agelaius; species Agelaius phoeniceus. The sequence goes on along the minus strand of NC_135300.1, from coordinate 2,230,037 downwards.
GACCATCAGAAACCTGAAAAACGCCCCCTAAAACCCCAAAATCCACCCCAAAACCCCAAAATCCACCCCAAAAACCCCAAAATCCACCCCCAAAAACTCCCTAAAAAAACCACTCCAGGACAGGCGCCTCAGGTGAGGAACGACCCAAAATCACCCAAAATCACCCAAAATCACCCCAAAATCACCCCAAAATCGGCTTCAGGACCCTCGAAAACCCCAAAATCCACCCCAAAAACCCCAAAATCCACCCCCAAAAACACCCAAAATCCACCCCAAAAACCCCAAAATCCACCCCAAAATCATCCCCGGGGGCGCTGCCGCCCAGGACGGGCGCCTCAGGTGAGAAACGACCCCAAATCACCCAAAATCACCCCAAAATTCCCCAAAAATCCCCAAAATCACCCAAAATTCCGGATTTTTTCCCAAAATCCCTGGAATTTGCCCCAAATCCAGGGTGAATGACAGCATCCTGTGTGTGAACGAGGCCAATGTGCAAAACCCTCCTGGAACCAACCCCAAAACTGCCCCGAATCCACCCAAAACCGCCCCGAATCCCCTCAAAATCCCCAAAAATCACCCAAAATTTTGGATTTTTTCCCAAAATCCCCCGATTTTGCCCCAAATCCAGGGTCAATGACAGCATCCTGACGTGCGGGAGCTGCCCCCAAAACCCTCCCCTAGAACCTCCCCGAAACCGCCCCGAAACCCCACAAAATCCCCAAAAAATCCCCAAAAATCACCCAAAAACCACCAAAAATTCCGGATTTTTTCCCAAAACCCCCGGATTTTGCCCCAAACCCAGGGTGAATGACAGCATCCTGTTTGTGAACGAGGCCGACGTGCGGGAGGTGCCCCCAAAAACACCCCTAGAACCTCCCCAAAATGGCCCCAAAACCACCCAAAACCGCCCCGAAACCCCACAAAATCCCCAAAAAATTCCCCAAAAATCACCAAAAATCACCCAAAATTCCGGATTTTTTCCCAAAATTCCGGATTTTTTCCCAAAACCCCCGGATTTTCCCCCAAACCAGGGTCAATGACAGCATCCTGTTTGTGAACGAGGCCGACGTCCGGGAGGTGCCCCCAAAACCTCCCCTAGAACTGCCCCAAAACTGCCCCAAATCCACCCAAAACCGCCCCGAAACCCCACAAAATCCCCAAAAATTCCCCAAATTCTGGATTTTTTCCCAAAACCCCCTGATTTTGCCCCAAACCAGGGTGAATGACAGCATCCTGTGTGTGAACGAGGCCGACGTGCGGGAGCTGCCCCCAAAACCCTCCTGGAACCAACCCCAAAACCGCCCCAAATCCCCTCCGAACCTCCCAAAATTCCCCAAAAATCACCAAAAATCACCAAAAATTCCGGATTTTTTCCCAAAACCCCCGGAATTTCCCCCAAATCCAGGGTGAATGACAGCATCCTGTTTGTGAACGAGGCCGATGTCCGGGAGGTGCCCCCAAAACCTCCCCTAGAACTGCCCCAAAACTGCCCCAAATCCACCCAAAACCGCCCCAAACCGCCCTGAAACCCCACAAAATCCCCAAAAATTCCCCAAAAATCCCCAAAATCACCCAAAATTCCGGATTTTTTCCCAAAATCCCTGGAATTTGCCCCAAACCAGGATCAATGACAGCATCCTGTTTGTGAACGAGGCCGACGTGCGGGAGGTGCCCCCAAAACCCTCCTGGAACCAACCCCAAAACCGCCCCAAATCCCCTCCGAACCTCCCAAAATTCCCCAAAAATCACCAAAAATCACCAAAAATTCCGGATTTTTTCCCAAAATCCCTGGAATTTCCCCCAAACCCAGGGTGAATGACAGCATCCTGTTTGTGAACGAGGCCGACGTGCGGGAGGTGCCGCACTCGGCGGCCGTGGAGGCGCTCAAGGAGGCCGGGGCCGTGGTGCGGCTCTACGTGATGAGGAGGAAGGCGCCGGCCGAGAGGGTGGTGGAGGTCAAGCTCATCAAAGGGCCCAAAGGTACCCAAAAAACCCCAAAATTATCCCCAAAAAAAACCCCAAAATCCAGCCCAAAATCCAGCTCAAAATCCAGCTCAAAATCCAGCTCAAAATCCAGCCCGAAATCCCCCAAATCCAGCCCAAAATCCATGAATTCCACCCCGAAATACAGCTCAAAATCCCCTAAATCCACCCCAAAATCCACCCTGGAATCCACCCCAAAATCCAGCCCAAAATCCATCCCAAAATCCATGAATTCCACCCCAAAATCCATCCCAAAATCCATGAATTCCATCCCAAAATCCATCCCAAAATCCCCCAAATCCAGCCCAAAATCCAGCCCAAAATCCATGAATTCCACCCCAAAATCCACCCCAAAATCCCCTAAATCCACCCCAAAATCCACCCTGGAATCCACCCCAAAATCCAGCCCAAAATCCATGAATTCCACCCCAAAATCCCCTAAATCCACCCTGGAATCCAGCCCAAAAATCCATCCCAAAATCCATGAAATCCAGCCCAAAATCCATCCCAAAAACCCCCAAACCCAGCCCAAAAACCACCCCAAAATCCATCCCAAAATCCAGCCCAAAATCCATCCCAAAATTCATGAATTCCACCCCAAAATCCACCCCAAAATCCCTGAGATCCATCCCAAAATCCACCCCAAAATCCATGAAATCCACCTCGGAATCCACCTCAAAACCCACCCCAAAATCTCCAAAATCCACCCCAAAATCTCCAAATTCTACCCCAAAATTCCACAAATCCGCCCCAAAATCCCCCCCAAAATCCATCCCAAAATCCCCCCTGGATTCCCCAAATCCACCCTGGGAACCCCAAAATCGCCCCCAAACCCCCCCCAGGAGCCCCAAATTTTGGGACCTTCCGGGAGGGGACAATGAGGGGACAAGGAGGGAAGTGACACGGGTGACATGGGTGACACGGGTGACACACAGGTGACATGGGTGACAACGGTGGCACAGGTGACAATGGTGGCACGGGTGACAAAGGAGGGGACAATGAGGGGTGGCACGGGTGACACGGGTGACAACGGGAGGTGACAATGGGAGGGTTAAGATGGGAGAGGTGACAAAGGAGGGGACAAGGAGGGGTGACAACAGTGACACAGGTGGCACAGGTGACAATGGGAGGTGACAATGGGGGGGGGGTTAAAGTGGCAGGGCAGGTGACAAAGGGGGAGGTGACAACGGTGACAGAGGTGACAGAGGTGACACCATGGAGAGGGTGACATTTGGGGGGGAGGTGACAATGACAGGTGACAATGGGAGGTGACAATGTGGGGGTTAAAGCAGGGGAGGTGACAATGCCACCACCACCACAGGACAACGGTGACAATATGGTGACAACGGTGACAACGGCGACACCACGGATTTTTTGGGGGGTGGGGGTGACAGCGGGGGGGAGGTGACAGTGGGCGGGGTTAAAGCAGGGGAGGTGACACCACCATGACACAGGGGTGACAATGGTGACAACAGTGACAACGGCGACACCACGGATTTTTTGGGGGGTGGGGGTGACAGCGGGGGGGAGGTGACAATGGGGGGGTTAAAGCAGGGGAGGTGACAACAACAACGACACAGGGGTGACAATGGTGACAATATGGTGACAATGGTGACAATGGTGACACCACGGATTTTGGGGGGGGTGACAATGGGAGGTGACAATGGGAGGTGACAATAGGGGGCGGGGTTAAAGCAGGGGAGGTGACACCACCACGACCACCACAGGGGTGACAATGGTGACAATATGGTGACAATACGGTGACAATATGGTGACAGTATGGTGACAACAGTGACAACAGTGACACCACGGATTTTGGGGGGGGGGGGTGACATTGCGGGGGAGGTGACAATGGGGGGGTTAAAGCAGGGGAGGTGACAACAACAACGACACAGGGGTGACAACGGTGACAATGGTGACAATATGGTGACAATATGGTGACAATACGGTGACAATATGGTGACAATGGTGACAATATGGTGACAATATGGTGACAACGGTGACAACGGCGACACCACGGATTTTTTGGGGGGTGGGGGGGGTGACAGCGGGGGGGAGGTGACAGCGGTGACAATATGGTGACAACGGTGACAATATGGTGACAATATGGTGACAATACGGTGACAATATGGTGACAACGGCGACACCACGGATTTTTTTGGGGGGGTGGTGACAGCGGGGGGGAGGTGACAGCGGTGACAATATGGTGACAATGGTGACAATATGGTGACAATGGTGACAACGGTGACAATATGGTGACAATGGTGACAATATGGTGACAATGGTGACAATACGGTGACAACGGCGACACCGCAGATTTTTTGGGGGGCGGTGGGGGGGTGACAGCGGGGGGGAGGTGACAGCGGTGACAATATGGTGACAATACGGTGACAATACGGTGACAATATGGTGACAATGGTGACAATATGGTGACAATATGGTGACAACAGCGACACCAGCGACACCATGGATTTTTTGGGGGGGGTGGGGGGGGGGGTGACAGCGGGGGGGAGGTGACAGCGGTGACAATATGGTGACAACGGTGACAATTGTGACACCAATTTTGGGGCGGGGGGGGTGACAGCGGGGGGGAGGTGACAGCGGTGTCCCCCCCCCCCCCATCCGGGCAGGTCTGGGGTTCAGCATCGCGGGGGGCGTGGGCAACCAGCACATCCCGGGGGACAACAGCATCTACGTCACCAAGGTCATCGAGGGGGGGGCGGCGCACAAGGACGGGCGGCTGCAGGTCGGGGACAAGATCCTGGCCGTGAGTTGGGGACATCGTCGGGGACACTGGGGACACCGCTGGGGACACTGGGGGAGTCAGGGGTTTGGGGACATTGGGGGGTTTGGGGACATTGGGGGACATTGGGGGGTTTGGGGACACCGGGGGGATTGGGGACACCGGGGACATTGGGGGGCAGTTGGGGGGTTTGGGGACACCAGGGGGATTGGGGACACTGGGGACACCATTGGGGACACTGGGGGAGTCAGGGGATTGGGGACACCGGGGGGACTGGGGACATTGGGGAGATCAGGGACACCAGGGGGATTGCGGACACTGGGGGAGTCAGGGGGATTGGGGGACATTGGGGACACCAGGGACATTGGGGGACATTGGGGAGATCAGGGACACCAGGGGGATTGGGGACATCGTGGGGGCGGCAGGGGGATTGGGGAACATTGGAGGACTCGGGGGGATTGGGGACACTGGGGACACCATTGGGGACATTGGGGGAGTCGGGGGATTGGGGACACCGGGGAGATTGGGGAGATCAGGGACAACAGGGGGATTGGGGGACACTGGGGGGACTGGGGACACCAGGGACACCATTGGGGACATTGTGGGAGTCGGGGGGATTTGGGACATTGGGGACACCACTGGGGACACCACTGGGGACACTGGGGGAGTTGGGGGGATTGGGGGACATTGGGGGGTTTGGGGACATTGGGGACACCAGGGACATTGGGGGACATTGGGGAGATCAGGGACACCAGGGGGATTGCGGACACTGGGGACACTGGGGGAGTCAGGGGGATTGGGGGACATTGGGGGGATTGGGGGGATTGGGGACATCGTGGGGGTGGCAGGGGGATTGGGGACACCAGGGGGATTGGGGACATTGGAGGACTCGGGGGGATTGGGGACACTGGAGACACCATTGGGGACATTGGGGGAGTCAGGGGGATTGGGGACACCAGGGACACTGGGGGAGTCAGGGGGTTTGGGGACATTGGGGACATTGGGGACATTGGGGGAGTCAGGGGGACTGGGGACACCAGGGACACTGGGGGAGTCAGGGGGTTTGGGGACATTGGGGACATTGGGGACATTGGGGGAGTCAGGGGGTTTGGGGACACCCGGGGGATTGGGGACACTGGGGACATTGGGGGGGAGTTGGGGAGATCAGGGACATTGGGGGGATCGGGGACACCAGGAACATTGGAGGAGTCGGGGGGATTGGGGACACCAGGAGGGTTTGGGGACATTGGGGACATTGAGGGGGTTTGGGGACATTGGGGACACTGGGGACACTGGGGACATTGTGGGGGATTGGGGACACCAGGGGGGTTTGGGGACATTTGGGACATCATTGGGGACATTGGGGGAGTCAGGGGGATTGGGGACACATTAGGGACACCGGGGATGGCAGAGGGCTGGGGACATTGGGGACATTGGGGACACTGGGGGAGTCAGGGAGATGGGGGACATTGGGGGGTGTTGGGGACATCTGGGGACATCAGGGGGGCTTTGGGGACATTGGGGACAGCTGGGGGGGTTGGGGACATTGGGAGATTTTGGGATATTTGGGGACATTTTGGGGGGGTGGGGGGTGGCCGGGGTGGGACGGTGGCGCTGCTGTCCCCATTGTCCCCTCCTCCTTGTGTCCCCAAGTGTGCGTCCCCAATGTCCCCCAAATGTCCCAAACACTCCTGATGTCCCCTGTGTCCCCTGTGTCCTCAACGTCCCTATTGTCCCCAACCCCCCACAATGTCCTAAATCCCCAATGTCCCCAATGTCCCCAATTCTCCACAATGTCCCCAATGTCCCCAAACCCCCCCAATGTCCCCAACGGTGTCTCCAGGTGAACAACGTCATCCTGGAGGACATCATGAACAATGTCCCCAAATGTCCCAAACCCCCACCATGTCCCCAATGTCCCCAATGTCCCCAAACCCCCAAAATGTCCCCAATCCCCCCTGATGTCCCAAACCCCCCCAGTGTCCCCAATGTCCCCAATCCCCCCAAACCCCCACATTGTCCCCAAACCCCCCCAGTGTCCCCAATGTCCCCAACCCCCTCAATGTCCCCAACCCCCTCAATGTCCCCAATCCCCCCTGATGTCCCCAACGTCCCCAATGTCCCAAACCTGCCTGATGTCCCAAACCCCCCCAGTGTCCCCATGTCCCCAATGTCCCCAACGCTGTGATGTCCCAAACCCCCTCAATGTCCCCAATGTCCCCAACGCCTCGATGTCCCAATCCCCCCAGTGTCCCCAATGTCCCCAGTGTCCCCAATGTCCCCAACGCCACAATGTCCCAAACCCCCCCCAATGTCCCCATGTCCCCGATGTCCCAAACCCCCAGTGTCCCCAACGTCCCCAATGTCCCCAGTGTCCCCAATGTCCCCAATGTCCCCAAACCCCCCCAGTGTCCCCAATGTCCCCGCTGTCCCCAACGTCCCCGCTGTCCCGCAGGTGAACAACGTCAGCCTGGAGGACGTGATGCACGAGGACGCTGGTGGCGGCGCTCAAGAACACCTACGACGTGGTGTACCTGAGGGTGGCCAAGGCCACCGTGCCCGGCCTCGGGGACACCTACGGGCCCCCCGACGTCACCGGCTGTGAGTGACACACCCGGGGGCCTTGGGGACAATGGGGACATTGAGGGGCTTGGGGACACTGGGAGGACTGGGGACACTGGGAGGACTGGGGGGCTTGGGGACATTGGGGACAATGGGGACATTGGGGTCATAGGGGGGATTGAGGACAATGGGAGGATTGGGGGACATTGGGGACAATGGGGACACTGGGGGGGTCATCAGGACATTGGGGATAATGGGGGGATTGAGGGACATTGGGAGAATTGGGGACACTGGGGACGCTGGGGTCATCGGGACATTGGGGACAATGGGGGGATTGAGGGGATTGGGGACAATGGGGACACTGGGGACATTGAGGGACATTGGAAGGATTGGGGACACTGGGGAGATTGGGGTCATCGGGGACATTGGGAGGATTGGGGACACTGGGGTCATTGGGACATTGGGGACAATGGGGGGATTGAGGGGATTTGGGACATCGGGGACACTGGGGGAACTGGGGACATTAATGGGGACATTGGGGGACATTAATGGGGACATTGGGAGGCTTTGCAGGGGTTGGGGACATCAGGGATTTGGGGACACTGGGGAGGGACATCAGTGCTGGGATCCCCCCGTCCTTGTCCTCAGTGTCCCCAAGCGTCCCTTTATCCCCAAATGTCCTCAATTTCCTCAGTGTCCCCCGATGTCCCCAACTGTCCCCATTGTCCCAAATGTCCTGAATTCCTGTGATACCCCCTGATGTCCCTGATGTCCCCAACTGTCCCCAGTGTCACAAATGTCCTGAATCCCTGTGATACCCCCAATGTCCCCAACTATCCCCAACTGTCCCCAATGTCACAACTGTCCCCATTGTCACAAATGCCCTGGATCCCTGTGATTGTCCCCTGATGTCCCCAATGTCCCCAACTGTCCCCAGTGTCCCAAATTCCTGTGATACCCCCCAATGTCCCCTGATGTCCCCCGATGTCCCCAATGTCCCCCGATGTCCCTGATGTCCCCAATGTCCCCTGCTGTCCCCAGCCTACTCCGCCCACCTGGACTCGGAGCTGCCCCCCCAGAGCTTCCTGGGCCCCGAGTTCCCCCCGGCGCTGACCCCGACGTCCCCAAGGCGCTTCTCACCCGGCCCCAAGGAGCTGCTGCCCGACGACGACGTCCCCAGGTCTGTCCCCAAATGTCCCCAATGTCCCCAGGTCTGTCCCCAAGTGTCCCCAATGTCCCCAGGTCTGTCCCCAAGTGTCCCCAAGGGTCAGTCAGGGTCCCCAAGGGTCACTCAGGGTCCCCAAGGCGCTTCTCACCCGGCCCCAAGGAGCTGCTGCCCGACGACGACGTCCCCAGGTCTGTCCCCAAATGTCCCCAATGTCCCCAGGTCTGTCCCCAAGTGTCCCCAATGTCCCCAGGTCTGTCCCCAAGTGTCCCCAAGGGTCAGTCAGGGTCCCCAAGGGTCACTCAGGGTCCCCAAGGCGCTTCTCACCCGGCCCCAAGGAGCTGCTGCCCGACGACGACGTCCCCAGGTCTGTCCCCAAATGTCCCCAAGGTGTCACTGATGTCCCCAGGGGTCAATCAGGGTCCCCAAGGGTCATTCAGGGTCACTCAGGGTCCCCAAGGCGCTTCTCACCCGGCCCCAAGGAGCTGCTGCCCGACGACGACATCCCCAGGTCTGTCCCCAAATGTCCCCAAGTATCCCCAAGGTGTCACTGATGTCCCCAAGGGTCACTCAGGGGTGTCCCCAAGGCGCTTCTCACCCGGCCCCAAGGAGCTGCTGCCCGACGACGACGTCCCCAGGTCTGTCCCCAATGTCCCCAAGGGTCAATGAGGGTCCCCAAGGGTCACTCAGGGTCCCTCAGGGTCACTCAGGGGTGTCCCCAAAGCGCTTCTCACCCAGCCCCAAGGAGCTGCTGCCCGACGACGACGTCCCCAGGTCTGTCCCCAAATGTCCCCAAGTGTCCCCAAGGTGTCCCCAAGGTGTCACTGATGTCCCCATGGGCTCTGGAGGGTCCCCAAGGGTCACTCAGTGTCCCCAAGGGTCACTCAGGGGTGTCCCCAAGGCGCTTCTCACCCAGCTCCAAGGAGCTGCTGCCCAATGATGACGTCCCCAGGTCTGTCCCCAAGTGTCCCCAAGTGTCCCCAGAGGTCATTGAGGGTCCCCAAGGTGTCACTGATGTCCCCAGGGGTCATTCAGGGTCCCCAAGGGTCACTCAGGGTCCCCAAGGAGCTGCTGCCCAACAAGGATGTCCCCAGGTCTGTCCCCAATGTCCCCAACATTCCCAAATGTCCCCAACATTCCCCAATTCCCCCAAATGTCCCCAACGCCCCCGATGTCCCTGATGTCCCCAGGTGTCCCCAATGCCTCCAACGCCCCAAATGTCCCCAACATTCACAAATCCCCCCAATGTCCCCAACACCCCCCCATGTCCCCCAACGCTGCCGTTGTCCCCAATGTCTCCAATGCCCCAAATGTCCCCAACATTCACAAATGTCCCCGTTGTCCCCAACGCCCCCATTGTCCCTGTTGTCCCCAACACCCCTCAATGTCCCCAACGCCCCCGTTGTCCCCATTGTCCCCAATGTCCCCGCTGTCCCCAACGCCCCCATTGTCCCCGTTGTCCCCAACACCCCTCAATGTCCCCAAATGTCCCCGCTGTCCCCAGGGACCCCCGGCGCATCGTGATCCCGCGCGGCTCCACGGGGCTGGGCTTCAACATCGTGGGCGGCGAGGACGGCGAGGGAATCTTCATCTCCTTCATCCTGGCCGGGGGCCCGGCCGACCTCAGCGGGGAGCTGCGCAAGGGCGACCAGATCCTCTCGGTGGGTGGCCCTGGGGACACCGGGGACGCCCTTGGTGGCACCTGGGGACACCGGCGGGGCAGGTGGAACGGGGCGGTTTGGGCGGTTTTGGGGTTTTTTGGGTTTTTTTTGGGGTTTTTGGTTGTCACCATCATCATCCTCACCATGAGAAGGGGTCCCAGGCCACCCTCAGAGTGTCCCCAGGGTGTCCCCGGGGTGTCACCATCCGGTTGGTGGCACTTGGGGACACCTGGTGGCACTGGGGGTGGAGGTGGAACAGGGCGGTTTGGGCGTTTTTGGGGTTTTTTTGGGGGGTTTTGGTTGTCACCATCATCATCCTCACCACGAGGGAGGGTCCAAAGCTGTCCCCAGGGTGTCCCCAGGTGTCCCATCCCCTTGGTGGCACTTGGGGACACCGGCGGGGGAGGTGGAACGGGGCGGTTTGGGCGTTTTTGGGGTTTTTGTGGAGTTTTTTGGGGTTTTTTCGGGGGTTTTTGGTGGCCACCATCATCATCCTCACCATGAGGAAGGGTCCAAAGCCGTCCCCAGGGTGTCCCCAGGGTGTCCCCAGGGTGTCCCCAGGGTGTCGCAATCCCTTGGTGGCACTTGGGGACACCGGCGGGGGAGGTGGAATGGGGCGGTTTGGGTGGTTTTGGGGTTTTTTGGGGTTTTTTGGGGGGTTTTGGTTGTCACCATCATCATCCTCACCATGAGCAAGGGGTCTCAGATCATCCCTGGTGTCCCCAGAATGTCCCCTCCCACTGGTGACACCCTTGGGGACACCTGGTGGCGCTGGGGGTGGCGGTGGAACGGGGCGGTTTTGGGGTTTTGGGGTTTTTTGGGGTTTTTTTCGGGGTTTTTTGGGGGTTTTTGGTGGCCACCGTCATCATCCTCGACATGAGGGAGGGTCCAAAGCCACCCCCAGAGTGTCCCCAGGGTGTCTCCAGGGTGTCACATCCCCTTGGTGGCACTTGGGGACACCTGGGGTGGCAGTGGAATGGGGCGGTTTGGGCGTTTTTGGGGTTTTTTTGGGTTTTTTTTGGGGTTTTTTTGGGGGGTTTTGGTGGCCACCATCATCATCCTCACCGTGATTTTCATCATCAAATTTTCCCCGTTTTCCCCCCATTTCCTCTACACCAACCTTGTCCCCAAGTGCCACCACGTGTCCCCAAATGTCCTTTTCCTCATTTCCCCCCATTTTCCCCAATTTCCCCCCCATTTCCCACCAATTTCCCCCAATTTTCCCCAATTTTCCCCATTTCCCCCGCCCCAGCCCCATGCCCAAATGTCCCCAGATGTCCCCAAATGTCCCTTTCCCCATTTCCCCCAATTTTTCCCCCAATTTTTCCCCATTTCCCCTGCCCCAACCCCATCCCCAAATGTCCCCAAATGTCCCCAAATGTCCCTTTCCCCATTTACCCCCATTTCCCCCAATTTTTCCCCATTTCCCCTGCCCCAACCCCGTCCCCAAATGTCCCCAAATGTCCCCAAATGTCCCTTTCCCCATTTACCCCCATTTCCCCCAATTTCCCCCGTTTTTCCCCAATTTCCCCTGCCCCAGCCCCGTCCCCAAATGTCCCCAAATGTCCCTTTCCCCATTTACCCCCATTTTCCCCATTTACCCACCAATTTTCCCCCAATTTTCCCCAATTTTTCCCCCAATTTCCCCATTTTTCCCCAATTTCCCCTGCCCCAGCCCCATCCCCAAATGTCCCTTTCCCCATTTCCCCCCAATTTCCCCACCAATTTCCCCACCAATTTTCCCCAAATTTTCCCCAATTTCCCCCCAATTTCCCCCCAATTTCCCCCCAATTTCCCCCCAATTTTCCCCCAATTTTTCCCCAATTTCCCCTGCCCAGCTCCATCCCCACATGTCCCCAAGTGTCCCCAAATGTCCCTTTCCCCATTTACCCCCATTTCCCCAATTTCCCCCGTTTTTCCCCAATTTCCCCTGCCCCAGCCCCGTCCCCAAATGTCCCCAAATGTCCCTTTCCCCATTTACCCCCATTTTCCCCATTTCCCCACCAATTTTCCCCCAATTTTCCCCAATTTTTCCCCAATTTCCCCTGCCCCAGCCCCATCCCCAAATGTCCCTTTCCCCATTTCCCCCCAATTTCCCCCCCAATTTCCCCACCAATTTTCCCCAAATTTTCCCCAATTTCCCCCCAATTTCCCCCCAATTTCCCCCCAATTTCCCCACCAATTTTCCCCAAATTTTCCCCAATTTCCCCCCAATTTTTTCCCCAATTTCCCCTGCCCCAGCTCCATCCCCACATGTCCCCAGCTGTCCCCAGCTGTCCCCAAATGTCCCCAAATGTCCCCGCAGGTGAACGGGGTCGATCTGCGCGGGGCCACCCACGAGCAGGCGGCGCTGGCGCTCAAGAACGCCGGGCAGTCGGTGACCATCGTGGCCCAGTACCGGCCCGAAGGTGACATCCATGTCCCCAAATGTCCCCAAGGGTCACCAAGGGTCATCAGGGGTCCCAAAGTGTCCCCAAAGTGTCCCCAAAGTGTCCCCAAGGTACCTGGGAGTGTCCCCAGGGCCATCCCCAGTGACCATCGTGGCCCAGTACCGGCCCGAAGGTGACACCGATGTCCCCAATGTCCCCAAATGTCCCCAAGGGTCCCAAAGTGTCCCTAAGGTACCTGGGAGTGTCCCCAGGGCCATCCCCAGTGGCCATCGTGGCCCAGTACTGGCCCGAAGGTGACACCGGGAATGTCCCCAAATGTCCCCAAATGTCCCCAAGGGTCCCTAAATGTCCCCAGACCCCTGAGAGTGTCCCCAACCCCATGGGAGGGTCCCCAAGGGTCCCCAAGGGTGTCCCCAGTGACCATCGTTGCCCAGTACCAGCCCGAAGGTGACAATGGGAATGTCCCCAAATGTCCCCAAGGGTCCCCAAGTGTCCCTAAGGTACCTGGGAGTGTCCCCAAGGGTCACCAAAGTGTCCCCAAAGTGTCCCCAAGGTACCTGGGAGTGTCCCCAGCACCATCTCCAGTGACCATCGTGGCCCAGTACCGGCCCGAAGGTGACATCCATGTCCCCAAATGTCCCCAAATGTCCCCAAGGGTCCCAAAGTGTCCCCAAGGTACCTGGGAATGTCCCCAAGGGTCACCAAGGATCCCCAGGGCCATCCCCAGTGACCATCGTGGCCCAGTACTGGCCCGAAGGTGACATCGATGTCCCCAAATGTCCCCAAATGTCCCCAAGGGTCCCCAGACCCCTGAGAGTGTCCCCAACCCCATGGGAATGTCCCCAATGGTGTCACCAAATGTCCCCAAGGGTCACCCAGATCCTCTCCATGGCCTGAATCCCCCAATGATCCCCAAACACCCCCAAAATTCCCAATTTTCCCAAAACCGCCGGAATTCACCCCAAAATTCCCCATTGTTGCAGAGTACGTGCGCTTCGAGGCCAAGATCCCCCAAATATCCCCAAAAATCCCCAAAAATCCCCAAAATTCCCAAACTCCCCCAAACCCCCTCAATGTCCTGAACGCCCCAACGACCCCAAAGTTCCCAATTTTCCCAAAACCCCCGGAATTCACCCCAAAATTCCCCATTGTTGCAGAGTACGGGCGCTTGGAGGCCAAGATCCCTCAAAATACCCCAAAAATCCCCAAAAATCCCAAATATCCCCAAAATTCCCAAACTCCCCCAAACCCCCTCAATGTCCTGAACCCCCCAACGACCCCAAAATTCCCAATTTTCCCAAAACCCCCAGAATTTGCCCCAAATCTTTGCAGAGTTTGGAGGCCATGATCCCCCAAATACCCTAAAATATCCCCAAAAATCCCCAAAAATCCCCAAAATTCCCAAACTCCCCCAAACCCCCTCAATGTCCTGAACCTCCCAATGACCCCAAACACCCCAAAGTTCCCAATTTTCCCAAAACCCCCGGAATTCACCCCAAAATCCCCCATTGTTGCAGAGTACGGGCGCTTCGAGGCCAAGATCCCCCAAAATACCCCAAAAATCCCCAAAAATCCCAAATATCCCAAATCCCCCAAGCCCCTCCTTGACCCCAACGACCCCAAAGTTCCCAATTTTCCCAAAACCCCTGGAATTCACCCCAAATTCCCCCATTGCTGCAGAGTACGGGCGCTTCGAGGCCAAGATCCACCAAACATCCCAAAAATCCCCAAAAATCCCCAAAATTCCCAAACTCCCCCAAACCCCTCCTTGATCCCAACGACCCCAAAATTCCCAATTTTCCCAAAACCCCCGGAATTTGCCCCAAACCTTTGCAGAGTTTGGAGGCCAAGATCCCCCAAATATCCCCAAAAAACCCCCAAAAATCCCCAAAAAATCCCCAAAAAATCCCCAAATATCCCAAACCCCCTCAATGTCCTGAACCTCCCAACGACCCCAAAATTCCCAATTTTCCCAAAACCCCCGGAATTCACCCCAAAATCCCCCATTGCTGCAGAGTACGGGCGCTTCGAGGCCAAGATCCACCAAATATCCCAAAAAATCCCCAAAAATCCCAACTCTCCCAAACTCCCCCAAACCCCTCCTTGACCCCAACAACACCAAAATTCCCAATTTTCCCAAAACCCCCAGAATTTGCCCCAAATCTTTGCAGAGTTTGAAGGCCAAGATCCCCCAAATATCCCCAAAAAACTCCTAAAAATTCCCAAAAAATCCCCAAAAATCCCCAAAATTCCCAAACTCCCCCAAACCCCCTCAATGTCCTGAACCCCCCAACGACCCCAAAGTTCCCAATTTTCCCAAAAGCCCCGGAATTCACCCCAAATTTCCCCATTTTTGCAGAGTACGGGCGCTTCGAGGCCAAGATCCACGACCTGCGGGAGCAGCTCCTGAGCAGCAGCCTCGGCTCCGGCAGCGCCTCCCTGCGCAGCGACCCCAAACGCGGCTTCTACGTCCGGTGGGGACACCTGGGGACATTTGGGGACATTTGGGGACATTTGGGGACATCCAGGGGATTTGGGGCATTTGGGGGATTTGGGGTTGTTTGGGATTTTTGGGGATTTTTTGGGATTTTTTGGTTTTTTTGCCGATTTTTTGGTGAATTTTTGTGATTTTTTGCGATTTTTTTTGTGATTTTTTTGAGGTCTTTTTCAGATTTGGGATCTTGGGGACATTTGGGGACATTTGGGGACACCTGGGGCATTTGGGGGATTTGGGGTTTTTGGGATTTTTTTGGGTTTTTTTTTTGCAAATTTTCGTGATTTTTTTGGTGAATTTTTGGCCATTTTTTGAGGTCTTTTTCAGATTTGGGGGATTTGGGATCTTGGGGACATTTGGGGGGAGTTTGTGATTTTTTGGGGTTTTTTTTTTTGGGGTGTTCGGGATCTCTCGGCTCTGGGCTCTCACTGGGCTGGACTGGTTCATACTGGGATGGACTGGGATGAACTGGGGGACACTGAGGGTGACCCCGGGGAGGTGACAGAGGTGACAGAGGTGACAAAGGTGACGATGGCACCACAGGGCCCTCTTTGAGTGTGACAAGGCCAAGGACAATGGGGATGGAATGGGGACAATAAAGGACACCAGGAGCTCTGGGCTGAACTGGTTTATACTGGTTCATACTGGGATGGACTTGGATGACCCCAGGGGAGGTGACAGAGGTGACAAAGGTGACAGAGGTGACAAAGGTGACAATGGCACCACAGGGCCCTGTTTGACAAGGCCAAGGACAATGGGGATGGAATGGGGACACTGGGATGGACTGGGCTGAACTGGGCTGAACTGGTTCATACTGGGATGAACTGGGGGACACTGGGGGTGACCCCGGGGAGGTGACAGAGGTGACAAAGGTGACAATGGCACCCAGGGCCCTGTTTGAGTGTGACAAGGCCAAGGACAATGGGGATGGAATGGGGACACTGGGATGAACTGGGCTGTACTGGTTTATACTGGGATGAACTGGGGGACACTGAGGGTGACCCCGGGGAGGTGACAGAGGTGACAGAGGTGACAGAGGTGACAAAGGTGACAATGGCACCGCAGGGCCCTGTTTGACTACGACAAGGCCAAGGACAATGGGGATGGAATGGGGACAATAAAGGACACCAGGAGCTCTGGGCTGAACTGGGCTGAACTGGGATACTGGGCTGGACTGGGATGGACTGGGATGGACTGGGATGGACTGGGATGACCCCGGGGAGGTGACAGAGGTGACAAAGGTGACAGAGGTGACAAAGGTGACAATGGCACCACAGGGCCCTGTTTGACTACGACAAGGCCAAGGACGTGGGTTCCTGAGCCAGGCCCTGAGTTTCCGTTTCGGGGACGTCCTGCACGTCCTGGACGCCTCAGACGAGGAGTGGTGGCAGGCCCGGCTGGTGCTGCCCCCACAGCAGCCCCCGACATCGGCTTCGTGCCCAGCAAGCGCCGGTGAGACACCCACAGCCACTGGTTTATACTGGTTTATACTGGGAGTCACTGGGAGTGGATTCGGAGTGGTCACAATGGGGTTCAATGGGGTTCAATGGGGTTTAATGGCACTGGGAGGGCACTGGGAGGGACTGGGAGGGGCTTTAGGAGCACTGGGAGGTGACTGGGACTCACTGGGATAGACCTGGAGCCACTGGGAGCCACTGGTTTGTACTGGTTTGTACTGGGAGTGGATTCAGAGCGGTTCCAATGGGGTTCAATGGGACTGGGAGGGCACTGGGAGTTACTGGGAGCACTGGGAGTGGTGGCAGGCCCGGCTGGTGCTGCCCCCACAGCAGCCCCCCGACATCGGCTTCGTGCCCAGCAAGCGCCGGTGAGACGCCCACAGCCACTGGTTATACTGGTTTATACTGGTTTATACTGGAGTCACTGGGAGTGGATTCGGAGTGGTCACAATGGGGTTCAATGGGGTTTAATGGGGTTTAATGGCACTGGGAGGGACTGGGAGGGAGTTTAGGAGCACTGGGAGGTGACTGGGACTCACTGGGATAGACCTGGAGCCACTGGGAGCCACTGGTTTATACTGGTTTGTATTGGTTTATACTAGTTTGTACTGGAGTCACTGGGAGTGGATTCGGAGCGGTTCCAATGGGGTTCAATGGGACTGGGAGGGCACTGGGAGTTACTGGGAGCACTGGGAGTGGTGGCAGGCCCGGCTGGTGCTGCCCCCCCAGCAGCCCCCCGACATCGGCTTCGTGCCCAGCAAGCGCCGGTGAGACGCTGGTTCATACTGGTTTGTACTGGTTTGTACTGGAGTCACTGGGAGTGGATTCGGAGCGGCTCCAATGGGGTTCAATGGGACTGGGAGGGACTGGGAGGGCACTGGGAGTTACTGGGAGCACTGGGAGTGGTGGCAGGCCCGGCTGGTGCTGCCCCCCCAGCAGCCCCCCGACATCGGCTTCGTGCCCAGCAAGCGCCGGTGAGACGCTGGTTCATACTGGTTTGTACTGGTTTGTACTGGGAGTCACTGGGAGTGGATTCAGAGCGGTTACAATGGGGTTCATGGAGTTTAATGGGGTTCAATGGCACTGGGAGGGCACTGGGAGCACTGGGAGCCACTGGGAGGGCACTGAGAGGAGGTTTAGAGCATTGGGAGTCACTGGTTTGTACTGGAGTCACTGGTTTGTACTGGTTTATACTGGTTTGTACTGGGAGTCACTGGAGTGGATTCGGAGTGGTTCCAATGGGGTTCAATGGCACTGGGAGGGCACTGGGAGTTACTGGGAGCACTGGGAGTGGTGGCAGCCCGGCTGGTGCTGCCCCCACAGCAGCCCCCCGACATCGGCTTCGTGCCCAGCAAGCGCCGGTGAGACGCTGGTTCATACTGGTTTGTACTGGTTTGTACTGGGAGTCACTGGGAGTGGATTTGAGTGGTTATAATGGGGTTTAATGGGGTTTAATGGCACTGGGAGGGACTGGGAGGGCATTGGGAAGAACTGGAGGGAGTTTAGGAGCACTGGGAGGTCACTGATTTATACTGGGAGTCACTGTTTATACTGGGAGTGACTGGTTTGTACTGGGAGTCACTGGGAGTGGATTCGGAGCGGTCACAATGGGGTTCAATGGGGTTTAATGGCACTGGGAGGGACTGGGAGGGACTGGAGGGACTGGGAGGGGCTTTAGGAGCACTGGGAGGTGACTGGGACTCACTGGGATAGACCTGGAGCCACTGGGAGCCACTGGTTTGTACTGGTTTGTACTGGGAGTCACTGGGAGTGGAATAGGAGTGGTCACAATGGGGTTCAGTGGGGATCAATGGGGTTCAATGGCACTGGGAGGGACTGGGAGCCACTGGGAGCCACTGGGAGGGCACTGAGAGGAGGTTTAGGAGCACTGGGAGTCACTGGTTTGTACTGGGAGTCACTGGTTTGTACTGGTTTGTACTGGGAGTGGAATTGGAATGGTCACAGTGGGGTTCAATGGGGTTCAATGGGGTTCAATGGCACTGGGAGGGCACTGGAGCCACTGGGAGCCACTGGGAGGAGGTTTAGGAGCACTGGGAGTCACTGGTTTATACTGGGAGTCACTGGTTTGTACTGGTTTGTACTGGGAGTGGATTCGGAGCGGCTCCAATGGGGTTCAATGGGTTCAATGGCACTGGGAGTTACTGGTTTGTACTGGTTTGGACTGGGAGCCAACATTGGGGTGTTCCAGCAGGGTTCAGCGGCACTGGAAGGGCACTGGTTTGGACTGGTTTATACTGGTTTGGACTGGTTTATACTGGTTTGGACTGGTTTGGACTGGGAGTCACTGGAGCTTTACTGGTGTAACTGGGATGAACTGGGAGCCACTGGGGAGGAACTGGAGCCTTACTGGTGGCTACTGGGAGGGGACTGGTCTGAACCGGTCCTTACTGGTGCAAACTGGTCCAAACTGGTCCTTACTGGTGCAAACTGGTCCTTAATGGTCCAAACTGGTCCTTACTGGTTGCAGGGTGGAGCGCCGGGAGTGGACGCGGCTCAAGGCCAAAGATCGGGGCCCGGGGGCTCAAGGTGGGGCCTGAAAATCCCCGAATTTCACCCCAAAAATTCCCAACATTTCCCCTAAAAATCCCCCCCCAAAAAAATCCCCAAAATTTCACCCGGAAATCCCCAAAATTGCCCCCAAAATTTCCTGAAAATTCCCCCCAAAACTCCCCCCAAAATCCCAAAGAAGTCGCAAAAAATCCCCCAAAACCCCGCAAAATCTCCTCCAAAATCCCCCAAAAATTCCCCCAAAAATCATGAAAAATCCCAAAAAATCACCCCAAAAACTTCTCCAAAAAATCCTCAAATAATCTCCTCCAAAATCCCCAAAAAAATCCTGAAAAAACCCAAAAAAATCCTCCAAAAATCTCTTCCAAAAATCCCCAAAAAAATCCCCCAAAATCCCCCAAAAAATCCTCAAAAAATCCCCAAAAAATCCCACAAAAATCCCACAAAAATCCCCAAAAAATCCTCAAAAAATCCCCAAAAAATCCCCCAAAAATCCCACAAAAATCCCCAAAAAATCCTCAAAAAATCCCACAAAAATCCCCAAAAAATCCCACAAAAATCCCAAAAAAATCCTCAAAAATCCCCTCCAAAAATCCCCCAAAATCCCCCCAAAATCCCCAAAAAATCCCACAAAAATCCCAAAAAATCCCCCCAAAAAATCTCAAAAAAAATCCCCCAAAAATCCTGAAAAATCCCAAAAAATCACCCAAAAAAATCCCAAAAAAATAAAAAAATCCTCAAAAAATCTCTTCCAAAAATCCCCCAAAATCCCCCCAAAATCCCCCAAAATCCCCCAAAAATTCCCAAGAAAATCCCAAAAAAATCCCAAAAAATCCTCAAAAAATCCTCAAAAAATCTCTTCCAAAAATCCTCCAAAAATCCCCCAAAAATTCCCCAAAAAATCCCCAAAAATCCCACAAAAATCCCCAAAAAATCCTCAAAAATCCCCAAAATCCCCCCAAAAATCCCCAAAAAATCCCACAAAAATCCCAAAAAATCCCCCCCAAAAAATCTCAAAAAATATCCCCAAAAAATCCTGAAAAATCCCAAAAAATCACCCAAAAAATCCCAAAAAAATAAAAAAAATCCTCAAAAATCTCTTCCAAAAATCCTCCAAAAATCCCAAAAATCCTCCAAAAATTCCCAAGAAAATCCCAAAAAATCCCAAAAAATCCTCAAAAAATCCTCAAAAAATCTCTTCCAAAAATCCTCCAAAAATCCCCAAAATCCCCCCAAAAATTCCCCAAAAAATCCCAAAAAAATCCCAAAAAAATCCTCAAAAAATCCCCCAAATCCCCAAAAATCCCCCAAAAATCCCCCAAAAAATCCTCCAAATCCCCCCAAAAATCCCCCCAAAAAAATTCCCCAAAAAATCCCAAAAAATCCTCAAAAAATCCTCAAAAAATCTCTTCCAAAAATCCTCCAAAAATCCCCCAAAAT
This sequence comes from Agelaius phoeniceus, assembly GCF_051311805.1. Classification (NCBI taxonomy): domain Eukaryota; kingdom Metazoa; phylum Chordata; class Aves; order Passeriformes; family Icteridae; genus Agelaius; species Agelaius phoeniceus. The sequence goes on along the minus strand of NC_135300.1, from coordinate 2,209,613 downwards.
CCCACAAAAATCCCCCAAAAATCCCAAAAAAATCCCCCTAAAATCCCCAAAAAATCCTCAAAAAATCCCCCAAAAATTCCCAAAAAATCCCAAAAAATCCTCAAAAAATCCTCAAAAAATCTCTTCCAAAAATCCCCCAAAATTCCCCAAAAAATCCCAAAAAATCCTCAAAAATCCCCTCCAAAAATCCCCCAAAATCCCCCAAAAATCCCCCAAAATCCCCCCAAAAATCCCCAAAAAATCCCACAAAAATCCCCAAAAAATCCCCCAAAATCCCCCAAAAATCCCCAAAAAATCCTCAAAAAATCCCCCAAAATTCCCAAAAATCCTCAAAAAATCCTCAAAAAATCTCTTCCAAAAATCCTCCAAAAATCCCAAAAAATCCCCAAAAAATCCCACAAAAATCCCCAAAAAATCCTCAAAAAATCCCCAAAATCCCCAAAAAATCCCCAAAAAATCCCACAAAAATCCTCCAAAAAAAATCTCAAAAAAAATCCCCCCAAAATCCTGAAAAATCCAAAAAAATCACCCAAAAAATCCCAAAAAATCCTGAAAAATCCTCAAAAAATCTCTTCCAAAAATCCTCCAAAAATCCCCCAAAATCCACAAAAATTCCCCAAAAATTCCCCAAAAAATCCCAAAAAATCCTCAAAAATCCCCTCCAAAAATCCCCCAAAATCCCCCAAAAAATCTCAAAAAAATCCCCAAAAAAATCCAAAAAATCCTCAAAAAATCCCCTCCAAAAATCCCCCAAAATCCCCCAAAAATCCCCCCAAAAATCCCACAAAAATCCCCAAAAAATCCTCAAAAAATCTCTTCCAAAAATCCTCCAAAAATCCCCAAAAAATCCCCAAAAAATCCCACAAAAATCCCCAAAAATCCTCAAAAATCCCCAAAATCCCCCAAAAATCCCCAAAAAATCCCACAAAAATCCCAAAAAATCCCCCCAAAAAATCTCAAAAAATATCCCCAAAAAATCCTGAAAAATCCCAAAAAATCACCAAAAAAATCCCAAAAAAATAAAAAAAATCCTCAAAAAATCTCTTCCAAAAATCCCCCAAAATCCCCCAAAAAATCCACAAAAATCCTCCAAAAAAATCCTCAAAAAATCCCCCAAAAATCCCCAAAAAATCCCCAAAATCCCCCCAAAAATCCCAAAAAAATCCTCAAAAATCACCCCAAAAAATCCCCAAAAATCCTCGAAATCCCCAAAATCCCCCCAAAAATCCCCAAATCCCCGCAGGCCGCGAGGACGCCGTGCTGAGCTACGAGACGGTGACGCAGATGGAAGGTGAATTTTGGGCTGAAATCCCCCGATTTTGGGGTTTCGGGACCCCTGAAACTTTGGGGAATTTGGGGAATTTTGGGGGAAATGTGTGAATTTTGGGGGTTTTTTGGGGTTTTTTTGTGCTGCCCAGTTCACTACGCGCGGCCGATCATCATCCTGGGCCCCACCAAGGATCGCGTCAACGACGACCTCCTGAGCGAGTTCCCCGAGAAATTCGGGTCCTGCGTCCCCCGTGAGTCACCTGGGGACACCTGGGGGCACCCAAAACTCACCTGGGGGCACCCAAAATACACCTGGGACACCTGGGGACAGCTGGGGGCACCCAAAACTCACCTGGAGACACCCAAAACTCACCTGGGGGCACCTGGGGACACCCAAAACACACCTGGGGACACCCAAAATACACCTGGGAGCACCCAAAAACCACCTGGGGACACCCAAAACTCACCTGGGGACACCCAAAACTCACCTGGGGACACCCAAAACACAGCTGGGGACAGCTGGGGACACCCAAAACTCACCTGGGGGCACCCAAAATGCACCTGGGGGCACCCAAAACACACCTGGGGACACCCAAAATACACCTGGGGACACCCAAAACACACCTGGGGACAGCTGGGGGCAGCTGGGGACACCCAAAACACACCTGGGGACACCCAAAACACACCTGGGGGCACCCAAAACTCACCTGGGGACACCCAAAACTCACCTGGGGGCACCCAAAACTCACTTGGGGGCACCCAAAACACACCTGGGGACACCTGGGACACCCAAAACACACCTGGGGGCACCCAAAACTCACCTGGGGGCACCTGGGGACACCCAAAACACACCTGGGGACACCCAAAACACACCTGGGGACACCTGGGGACACCCAAAATACACCTGGGGGCACCTGGGGACACCCAAAATACACCTGGGGGCACCTGGGGACACCCAAAACACACCTGGGGACACCTGGGGACACCCAAAATACACCTGGGGGCACCCAAAACTCACCTGGGGTCACCTGGGATAGACCTGGGGGCAGCTGGGGACACCCAAAATACACCTGGGGACACCCGGGGACACCCAAAACTCACCTGGGGACAACCGGGGACATCTGGGATAGACCTGGGACAACTGAGGGCACCCAAAACACACCTGGGGACACCTGGGGACACCCAAAATGCACCTGGGCACACCCAAAATACACCTGGGGACACCCAAAACACACCTGAGGACAACCGGGGACATCTGGGATAGACCTGAGATACACTTGGGGACACCTGGGATGCACCTGGGACACCCAAAATACACCTGGGATACACCTGGGGGCACCTGGGATACACCTGAGCACAGCTGGGGACACCTGGGGACAACTGGGATACACCTGGGGGCACCCAAAATACACCTGGGGGCACCTGAGATTACACCTGGGATACACCTGAGATACACCTGGGCACAGCTGGGGGGCACCTGGGGGCATCAGGACCATACCTGGGCACACCTGGGCCCCATTTATCCCACATTTGTCCCATGTTATCCCCCATTACCTGTCCCAGCTGTGTCCCAGGTGTGTCTCACCTGTCCCAGCTGTGTCCCGGGTGTGTCCCACCTGTCCCAGGCATGTCCCAAGTGTGTCCCAGCTGCCCCAGGTGTGTCTGACCTGTCCCAGGTCTGTCCCGGGTGTGTCCCATGTGCCCCAGGTGTGTCCCACCTGTCCCAGGCATGTCCAAAGTGTGTCCCACCTGCCCCAGGCGTGTCCTGGGTCTGTCCCAGGTGTGTCCCGGGCGTGTCCCACCTGCCCCAGGTGTGTCCCACCTGCCCCAGGCGTGTCCCAGTTGTGTCCCAGCTGCCCCAGGTGTGTCCCAGCTGCCCCAGGTGTGTCCCAGGCGTGTCCCAGTTGTGTCCCAGCTGTCCCAGGTGTGTCTCACCTGTCCCCCCCGCAGACACGACGCGGCCCAAGCGCGAGTACGAGGTGGACGGGCGCGATTATCACTTCGTGGCCTCGCGGGAGCGCATGGAGAAAGACATCCAGGGGCACAAATTCATCGAGGCGGGGCAGTACAACAGCCACCTGTACGGGACCAGCGTGCAATCTGTGAGAGAGGTGGCTGAACAGGTGAGAAACACACCTGAACACACCTGGGATACACCTGAGATACACCTGAACACAGCTGGGTACAGCTGGGATACACCTGGGTACAGCTGGGGTACACCTGAACACACCTGAACACAGCTGGGATACACCTGGGATACACCTGGGGCGGGGCAGTACAACAGCCACCTGTACGGGACCAGCGTGCAATCTGTGCGGGAGGTGGCTGACAGGTAAATACACACCTGGGTACACCTGGGGTACACCTGGGTACAGCTGGGTACAGCTGGGGCGGGGCAGTACAACAGCCACCTGTACGGGACCAGCGTGCAATCGGTGCGGGAGGTGGCTGAACAGGTGAGATACACACCTGGGTACACCTGGGGTACACCTGGGATACACCTGGGATACACCTGAACACACCTGAGTACAGCTGGGTACACCTGGGGCAGGGCAGTACAACAGCCACCTGTACGGACCAGCGTCCAGTCCGTGAGAGAGGTGGCTGAACAGGTGAGATACACACCTGGATACACCTGGGTACACCTGGGATACACCTGAACACACCTGAACACACCTGGGGTACACCTGAACACACCTGAGATACAGCTGGGTACAGCTGGGTACAGCTGGGGTGGGGCAGTACAACAGGCACCTGTACAGGACCAGCGTGCAGTCTGTGAGAGAGGTGGCTGAACAGGTGAGAAAACACACCTGGGGTACACCTGGGATACACCTGAACACAGCTGGGATACACATGAGATACACCTGGGGTACACCTGGGTACAGCTGGGGCAGGGCAGTACAACAGGCACCTGTACGGGACCAGTGTGCAATTGGTGCGGGAGGTGGCTGAACAGGTGAGAAACACAGCTGGGATACACCTGGGATACACACGAGATACACCTGGGTACACCTGGGATACACCTGGCTGTGATCTGGGTGTCATCTGTGCCTCACCTCAGCTCACCTGTGTCACCTGCAGGGCAAGCACTGCATCCTGGGGGTGTCCTGGGGTACCTGTGACACACCTGGGGTACCTGTGTCACACCTGTGTCACACCTGTGTCACACCTGTGTCACCTGCAGGGCAAGCGCTGCATCCTGGGGCTGTCTGGGGGTACCTGGGTCACACCTGTGTCACACCTGTGTCACACCTGTGTCACACCTGTGTCACACCTGTGTCACCTGCAGGGCAAGCACTGCATCCTGGGGGTGTCCTGGGGTACCTGTGTCACACCTGTGCCACACCTGTGTCACCTGTGTCACACCTGTGCCTCACCTGTGTCACCTGCAGGGCAAGCGCTGCATCCTGGGGGTGTCTGGGGGTACCTGTGTCACACCTGTGTCACACCTGTGTCACACCTGTGTCACACCTGTGCCACCTGCAGGGCAAGCACTGCATCCTGGGGCTGTCTGGGGGTGTCCTGGGGTACCTGGGTCACACCTGTGCCACACCTGTGCCACACCTGGGTCACACCTGTGTCACACCTGTGCCACACCTGTGTCACCTGCAGGGCAAGCACTGCATCCTGGGGGTGTCCTGGGGTACCTGGGTCACACCTGTGCCACACCTGTGTCACACCTGTGTCACACCTGGTCACACCTGTGTCACCTGCAGGGCAAGCACTGCATCCTGGGGGTGTCCTGGGGTACCTGTGTCACACCTGTGTCACACCTGTGTCACACCTGTGTCACCTGCAGGGCAAGCACTGCATCCTGGACGTGTCGGCCAACGCCGTGCGGCGGCTCCAGGCGGCGCAGCTGCACCCGATCGCCATCTTCATCCGCCCAAATCGCTGCAGAACGTGCTGTGAGTACCTGGGGACACCTGGGACAGCTGGGGACACCTGGGATACACCTGGGGACAGCTGGGGCACCTGAGACACACCTGGGGGTACCTGGGATACACCTGGGCACAGCTGGGGACACCTGGGATACAGCTGGGGACAGCTGGGGCACAGCTGGGGGCACCTGGGGCACAGCTGGGCACACCTGGGGATACCTGGGGGCACCTGGATACACCTGGGGACAGCTGGGATACACCTGAGACACACCTGGGCACACCCGAAAACACCTGGGGACACCTGGAATACACCTGGGCACAGCTGGGGCACACCTGGGGACACCTGGGCACACCCCTGGGATTCACCTGGGCACAGCTGGGGGGCACCTGGGCACACCTGAAATACACCTGGGGCACACCTGGGCACACCTGGGCACACCTGGGCTACACCTGGGGTACACCTGGGATTCACCCGGCCATACCTGGGACACCTGGAGCACGCCTGGAGCACACCTGGGATACACCTGGGGCACACCCGGGCACACCCCTGGGATTCACCTGGGATTCACCTGGGCACACCTGAAAACACCTGGGGACACCTGGGCACACCTGGGATACACCCGGGCACAGCTGGGATACACCTGGGGACAGCTGGGATACACCTGGGGGTACCTGGGGCACACCTGGGATTCACCTGGGCACACCCAGGGAACACCCGGGCACAGCTGGGGTACCTGGACACACCTGGGGACACCCGGGCACACCTGGGCACACCTGGATACACCTGGGCACACCTGGGCACACCTGGGCAGCCATTCTGGGTGGAATTTGAGGGGGTTTAGGGGCGTGGTTTGGGCACAGAGAGGGGAAACTGAGGCAGAGGAGGCGTGGCCATTGCTGAAAGCAGCAGGGCTCATTTGCATATCGGGTGGGGCTTCATTCCCAATGGGTGGAGCTCTGTGATTGACAGGCGAGGCACGGGTGTGGCTTTGCGAATGGGCGTGGCCTCATGAATAAATCTGCAGTGGGAGGGGCTTGTGAGGGGTGATGGGCGTGGCCAGGAGATGTGGGTGTGTCTGGGGATTGTGGGCGTGGCCAGGCGATGTGGGCGTGTCTGTGGGGGGTTGTGGGCGTGACCAGGAAATGGGTGTGGCTGTGGGGGTTGTGGGCGTGGCCAATAAATGTGGGGCATGTCTGGGGGATTGTGGGCGTGGCCATGTAATTTGGGCGTTTCTTTCAGGGTTAGTGGGTGTGACCAGGCAATGTGGGCGTGGCCAGGCGATGTGGGTGTGTCTGGGGATTATGGGCGTGGCCAAGCAATGTGGGTGTGTGCGGGGGGGTTGTGGGCGTGGCCAGGCGATGTGGCGTGTCCCGACGTGGCCCCGCCCCCTCAGGGAGATCTCCAAGCGCGTGAGCGAGGAGCAGGCGCGGAAAGCGTTCGACAGAGCCACCAAACTGGAGCAGGAGTTCACCGAGTGCTTCTCAGGTGAGGGGCACCCCCAAAATCCACCCCAAATAGTCCCAAAAATCCCCCAAAATCCACCCCAAAATAGTCCCAAAAAAGTCCCAAAATAGTCCCAAAAATCCCCAAAATAGTCCCAAAAATCCCCCAAAATAGTCCCAAAAATCCCCCCAAAATCCACCCCAAAATAGTCCCAAAAATCCCCCAAAATCCACCCCAAAAAATCCCTTTAAAAAAAACCTCCCTGAGGAACTCTGCCCGTCCCAAACCTTCCCAAAAATCCCCCCAAAAATCCCCCAAATCCCCATTTTTTTACCCTTTGAAGATCCCCACCCACCCTAAACTTTCCCAAAACCCCCCAAAATCCCCTAAAACCCCCAAAATCCCATTTTTTAACCACCCAAAGGTCTCTAACCACTCCAAGCCTTCCCAGACCCTCTAAAAATGCCCCAAAATCCCATTTTTTTACCCTTTGAAGATCCCCACCCACCCCAAACCTTCCCAAAATCCCCAAAATCCCCTAAAACCCCCCAAAATCCCCTTTTGTTTCCATCTCCAAAGGTCTCTACCCACCCCAAACCTCCCAAACCCCCCCAAAATCCCCTAAAAATGCCCCAAAACCCCCTAAAATCCCATTTTTTAACTCTCCAAAGATCCCTACTCACCCCAAACCCCCCTAAAATCCCCTAAAACCCCCCAAAACCCCCTAAAATCCCCATTTTTTACCCTCCAAAGATCCCTACTCACCCCAAACCCCAAAAGCCCCCAAAACCCCCCAAAATCCCTAAAACCCCTAAAATCCCAATTTTTTTACCCTCTGAAGATCCTACTCACCCCAAACCCCCCTAAAACCCCCCAAAATCCCCTAAAATCCCCCAAAATCCCCTAAAACCTCCTAAAATCCCATATTTTTTTACCCTTTGAAGATCCCTACTCACCCCAAACCCCCCCAAAATCCCATTTTTTAACCCCCCAAACCCCCCCAAAATCCCAATTTTTTACCGTTTGAAGCCCCCTACTCACCCCAAACCCCCCTAAAACCCCCAAATCCCCTCCAAAAATTAAAATTTCCGTTGCAGCCATGGTGGAAGGCGACAGCTTCGAGGAGATTTACCACAAAGTCAAACGCGTCATCGAGGACCTCTCAGGACCTTTCATTTGGGTCCCCGCCCGCGAGCGGCTTTAGGGCCAAGGGGGACCCCCCCCAAAAAAAAAAAACCGACAAAAATCCCCCAAAAACCACAGGAAAAACACAAAAAAAAAACCCCCCAAAAAAAAACCCCAAAAAAAACCAACGAAAAAAACCCCACCAGGACCTGCTGGAATCCCCAAAGCTTTGGGGGATGGGGTTCTTGTTAATTATTTTAATTTATTTTCATTATTTTAATTTTTTTTTTTTTATTTTTTGGGGGGGTCCTCTCCGGTGGTTTTTGGGGGGGTGGGGGGGATACAAAGGCCCCTCCAGCCACCCCCAAAATCGAAATTTGGACTCTTTTTTTTGTACATATTTAAGCTCTATATTTGTAACGGCCCCCGAGGGGGGGGGGGGCCCCGAATCGGCCCCTCCTGGCCTCAAAATTTGGGGGGGGGGGGGGGGGGAGGGGTTTGGGGAGGGGTTTGGGGAGGGTTTGGGGCCCCCCTCCCCCCTCCTCCTCCTCCTCCTCCCCCCCTTCCCCCTCCCCCTCCCTCGGCGTGGGAAAGAAAAGGAGGGGAGGGGGAGGGGGGTGGGGGAGGGGAGATGAGAGTATTTTTGCATAGAAATTCTGAATTGTGGGAATAAAAGCGATGGAGACGCCGGAGGTTCGGGATTGGGCGGGGGGGTTGGGAGGGGAAGTTTTGGGGTGCGGGACCCCTCGGAGGTAAAATTTTGGGGGAATTTTTAGGGAATTTTTGGGATTGGAAAAGGTCGTTGTGGGGTTAAATTGGGAGTTTGGGGCTCAGGGGGATTTGGGGTGGTCCTGAGTGGGATTTGGGGGGTGCTGGAGGGTCGCGGAGGTCGGGGACCCACCCGGAGTTGGAATTTGGGGGATTTTGGGCGGTTTTGGGGTGGAAAGGACGCGTGGGAACGGGCACGGGAGCGGCAGCCAATCAGAAGCGAGAGCGCGCAATGGAGGCGCGGCCACGGCGGTTTGTGAATGGAGGGCGGGGTTTATGAAGGGAGCGCGGATTTGTGAATGGAGGGCGGGGTTTATGAAGGGAGCGCGGGATTTATGAATGGAGGGCGGGGTTTGTGAACAGAGAGCGGAGTTTATGAATGGAGGGCGGGGTTTATGAACGGAGAGCGGAGTTTATGAATGGAGGGCGGGGTTTATGAACAGAGCGCGGATTTATGAATGGAGGGCGGGGTTTATGAAGGGAGCGCGGGATTTATGAACGGAGGGCGGGGTTTATGAACAGAGAGCGGAGTTTATGAATGGAGGGCGGGGTTTATGAACGGAGCGCGGGATTTATGAATGGAGGGCGGGGTTTATGAATGGAGGGCGGGGTTTTCCCACCCTCATCACCACCTCAGCACCTTCCCGCCCTAATTATCGCTAATTACCAATTGTAATTAATTTATTACCAAGCAGGAAAAGGGGGGGGGAGACCCCCCTGGAATGGGGGGGACCCCAAATTTATTGGGGGGGGGGAGTGGGCGGGGCGCTCTGGCCACGCCCATTTCCCACCTTGGTCCCAGGGGTTTTTTGGGGGGTCCCGGGGGGAAATTTTGGGGGTCCCATAAAAATTTGGGGGTCCCTGAAGTTTTGGGGATCCCGGGAAGATTTTTGGGGGTCCCATAAAAATTTGGGACCGTCCCAGGTGAGATTTTAGGGTCCCAGAGCACGGAAACCTCCCAAAATCCTCTTTAAAAAATCTGAATTTTGGGGTGATTTTGGGCTTTCCGAAAAATTTTGGGGTCTCAGGTGAATTTTTGGGGTCCCAGGTGAATTTTGGGGGGGGTCCCATCAAATCTCGCTGTGATTCCAAGGGAAATTTTTGGGGTTCTCAGAGCGTAAGAGCCAAAAATCCCCTTTTAAACCCCCCCAAAAAATCGCGATTTTGGGGGGGATTTTTGGGGGATTTTGGGTTTTTGGGGTGCTGGGGATTTTGGGGTCACTCCCGTTTGGGGTGGGGGTCCCGGGAGCCCCCCAAAAGCAGCACCTGGGCCAGCAGGACCCCATTGCAGGCGGCCGAGGCCGCGAAGGTGGAAGCCAAAAGGAGATCCCGGTTTCCTGCAAAATTGGGGAAATTTGGGGGATTTTGGGGAAATTTGGGGTAAAAAATTGGGGGATTTGGGGGAAATTTGGGGGATTTGGGGTAAAAATTTGGGGATTTTGGGGAAATTTGGTGAAATTTGGGGGAAATTGGGAGATTTTGGGGGAAATTTGGGGTAAAAATTTGGGGGATTTGGGGGAAATTTGGGGGAAATTTGAGGGATTTGGGTAAAAATTTGGGGGATTTGGGGTAAAAATTTGGGGATTTTGGAGGAAATTTGGGGAAATTTGGGGGAAATTGGGAGATTTTGGGGGAAATTTGGGGTAAAAATTTGGGGATTTTGGGGGAAATTTGGGAGATTTTGGGGAAGTTTGGGTAAAAATTTGGGGATTTTGGGTAAAAATTTGGAGGATTTGGGGGGAAATTTGGGGGATTTTGGGTAAAAAATTGGGAGATTTGGGGGGGAATTTGGAGGATTTGGGGTAAAAATTTGGGGGGAAATTTGGGGGGGGTTTGGGGAAATTTGGGGTAAAAATTTGGGGGAATTTGGGGGAAATGTGGGGGAAATTTGGGGGGTCCTGGAGAGGAAATTTTGGGGGAATTTAAAAGAAATTTTGGGATTTTTGGGGGATCCTGGGGAGATTTCAAGGGAATTGAGAGATTTTTAGGGGAAATTTGGGGCAAAATTGAGTAAAAATTTGGGGATTTTTGGGGGTTCCGGGTGGGTTTTAGGATCGGGGATTTTTTTGGAGAGTTTTTTGGGATTTGGGGATTTTGGGATTTGGGGTCTCACCGTGAGGGAGGTGAAGATTCGGGCCAGGGCCCCCCCAAACAGGAGCCCCGTGGAGACCCCTGAGAGCTGCCCCGTGTGGCCCTGCCGGGCGTTGGTCACGATCTGGAGCAGCTGAGGGGGAAATTTTGGGGCATTTTTGGGGGTTTCCAAAAATTTGGGAGCCCCTAAAATGTTCCCTGAGCCATCAGGGAGGTGAAAAAGTCCAAAAAATGGGAAAAAAACCCACAAAAAACTCCATAAATCGACCCAAAATGAGCGTGAAATAAGAAGGGGATTTGGTGGGGTTTGGGTAAAAAAAACCCCAAAATTCCACCCCAAAGCCACCCAAAATTTCTCCCAAAACCCCTCAAAATCCCCCGAGAACTCCCCTAGAACCCCCCAAAAATTCCCCCAAAACTCCCCCCAAATACCCCTCAAAATCCCCACAACCCCCCCCTAAAATCCCCAAACCCCCCAAAACCCTCCTCAAATCCCCCCAAAATCCCTTTAAAATCCCCCCAAAACCCCTCAAAATCCCCCCCAAACTCCCCCAAATTTCCCCCATAATCTCCCCCAAAACTCCCCCAAATTTCCCCCATAATCTCCCCCAAAACTTCCCCAAAACCCACCAAAAATTCCCCCAAAACTCCCCCCAACCCCCCCCAAAATTCCCCCAAAAACTCCCCCAAATCCTCCCAAACCCCCCCAAAACCCTCCTCAAATCCCCAAAACTCCCCCAAAATCCCCCCAAAAATCCCCTCCAAAATCCCCCCAAAAATCCCCCTCAAAACCCCTCAAAATCCCCCCTAAAATCCCCCCAAAATCTCCCCAAAACTCCCCCAAATTTCCCCCAAAATCCCCCCCAAACCCCCCCCAAAACTCCCCCCAAACCCCCCCCCTAAAATCCCCCCAAAACTCCCTCAAATTTCCCCCATAATCTCCCCCAAAACTCCCCCCAAACCCCCCCCAAAATCCCTCTAAAATCCCCTCAAAATCACCCCCAAAATCCCCTCAAAACTGCCCCAAAATCCCCCTAAAATCCCCCTAAAATCCCCCCAAAACTCCCCCAAATCCCCCTCAAACCCCTCACCCTGCTGAGGATGATGATGGGCAGGTTCAGGGCCTGCAGGGCAGTGATGAAGCTCAGCGGGGTCAGGGGAGACACCAAAACCCCCAAAAACGCCCCAAAAACGGCCACAAGCGCCAGCCCTGGAGGGGAGGGGACACAAAGGGGTCAGGGATTGGAAAAAACCCCAAAAAACCCCAAATCCCTCCCAAAAAAACCCCAAAAAAATTCCTCAAAATCCCCCATAAAAACCCCAAAAATCCCCAAAATCCCCCCCAAAAAAACCCCAAAAAACCCCAGAAAAACAAAAAAAATAAATCCAAAACCCCCCAAAAAAAACAAACAGACAAAAAAAAAAAAAAAAAAAAACAAAACAAAAAAACCCCAAAATCCCCAAAAACGGCCACAAGCGCCAGCCCTGGTGGGGAGGGGACACAAAGGAGTCAGGGGTTGGAAAAAACCCCAAAAAAAACCCAAATCCCTCCCAAAAAAAACCCCAAAATCGCCCAAAAAAACCCAAAAAACCCAAAATTGCCCAAATTCCCCCCAAATCCCGGCCCAAACCTCGGCCGGTGCGGCCCCCGAAGTGCAGGATGAGGAAGAGGAGGGTGAGGCTCTGCAGGAGGAGGAAGAGCGACTCCCCCCAGGCGCTGTTGGAATTTTGGGGGGATCAGGAGGGGAAAAAATGGGGAGAATCCCATGAGAGGATGGAGGGAAATGGCTGAAAATGGCCCCAAAATACCCTAAAAGTTCCCCAGAATTTCCCAAATTCCCTCGAAATTTCCCAAATTCCCCCAGAATTTCCCAAGTTCCCTCCAAACTTCCTCAAATCCCCCCCCTAGATTCCCCTAAACCACCCCAAATCCCCAAAATTGACCCCAAAATTGACCCCAAAATCCCTCCCAGACCCCTCAAAATCCCCCTCAAATCCACCCCAACCCTCCCAAAATCCCCCCCAAATCCCCCCTAAATTCACCCCAAACCCCCTCAAATGCCCCAAATCCACCCCAAACCCCCTCAAATCCCCCAAATCCACCCCCAAATCCCCCAAAATCCTTCACAAATCCATCCCGAAATCCCCCCAAATCCCCCCTAAATTCACCCCAAATCCACCCCCAAACCCCCTCAAATCCCCCAAAATCCTTCCCAAATCCATCCCAACCCCCCCAAAATCCCCCAAATTTCCCCCAAACTCACCTGAAGGGGAAGCCCCGGGCGCAGCCGTAGCCCACGGAGCCCCCCAGGGCCAGCAGCTCCAGCAGCACCGAGGGGAGGCTGAGCCCCCCCCCACTGCGGGACCCCCAAACCTTCAGCAGCTGGGGCACCTTCACTGAGGGGGGGAAATGGGGTAAAAACCCAAAAAAACCCCAAAAATCCAGCCCAAAATATGAAAAAACCGCTTGAAAATACCCCAAAATGGCCCCCAGGGATCCCCACGCCTTCAGCAGGTGCGGGACCTTCACTGAGGGGGGAAATGGGGTTAAATTTAAAAAAAGAAAAAAATCCATCTCAAAAAAATCACCCCCAAATTAATCCTAGAATAATCTAGGATCACAAAACCCCCAAAATCTTCCCTGGAGCTCCCAAATCCCCTCAGATCCTCTCAAAATCTCACCCAGGACGGATCCCGCCACAATCCCGTAGCCCAGAACTTTGCTCAGGAGGATTTTTAGGCACGGAACTGCGGAGAAAGGACAAAGGTGAGGTGAAGTGACCCCAAAGTTCCAAAAAAATCCTCAAAATCCCCTCAAAATTTCTCAAAATCCCCTCAAAATTCCTCAAAATTTGGATATCCCACACCCAAAACAAAAATGGCGGCGACATCGCCTCACAACCAAAACCAAGATGGCGGCGCCCCTCACAACTCTCGCCCGTAACCAAAATGGCGGCCGCCCCCACAGCCCTTAAAGGAGCCCAAAAATCCCCCTCAAAACCACCCGAAAAGCCCCGAAAAGCCTCAAAATCCCTAAAAAAATTTCTAAAAATTCCGATAGCCCCACACCCAAAACAAAGATGGCGGCATCGCCTCACAGCCAAAACCAAGATGGCGGCGCTTCTTTCCCGCGCCCAAAACCAAGATGGCGGCGCCCCTCACAACTCTCGCCCGTAACCAAAATGGCGGCCGCCCCCACAGCCCTTAAAGGAGCCCAAAAATTCCCCTCAAAACCACCCGAAAAGCCCCGAAAAGCCCCAAAATCCCTAAAAAAATTTCTCAAAATTCCGATAGCCCCACACCCAAAACAAAGATGGCGGCATCGCCTCACAGCCAAAACCAAGATGGCGTCGCTTCTTTCCCGCGCCCAAAACCAAGATGGCGGCGTCCGTCACAACTCCCGCCCGTAACCAAAATGGCGGCCTCCCCTAAAGCCCTTAAAGGAGCCCCAAAATCCCCCTCAATACCGCCCGAAAAGCCCCGAAAAGCCTCAAAATCCCTAAAAAAATTTCTCAAAATTCCGATAGCCCCACACCCAAAACAAAGATGGCGGCATCGCCTCAAAGCCAAAACCAAGATGGCGTCGCTTTTTTCCCGCGCCCAAAACCAAGATGGCGGCGTCCATCACAACTCCCGCCCGTAACCAAAATGGCGGCCGCCCCCACAGCCCTTAAAGGAGCCCAAAAATTCCCCTCAAAACCTCCTGAAAAGCCCCGAAAAGCCCCAGACTCGCTGCCCGCAGCCCCTCCGTCACCATCGAGGAGCTGGAAGCGGAGGAAGAATCGGTCGAAGCAGTGCTCGGGCAGCAGGAAGGGGACGAGCCAAGGCCGGAGCGGCTCCATGGCGGCTCCCGCGCTGAGGGGAAATCGGCGGGAAACGCCCCCCGTATGCCGTGATTGGCTGAGACGCCAGAAAATCCCGCCCCTCTAAACCCGCCCCGTAATTCTATTGGATAGGATAGCGAAGTTGCCTGTCAATCAAAAGCCCCACAAAGCTGTGATTAGTCAACGGTTTATTGCGCAACCCGATTGGTTGAGTAGGCGTAAGGCCCCGCCCCTCGCTGGTGCGGCGAGCTGTGATTGGCCAGTTCTTTATTAATACGATTAAAGTTTTAAATCCCCCCGAATAGCACAGAAATCCCCCATATTCACCCAGATTTTGTGTCCGGAACGCTCTGAACGCCCCCGAAATCCCTTTCCAAATCCTCTCTTTAAGGCCTCAAATGTAGGTGACGAACGCAAATTTGCGGGGTCTTGAGTGTTTCGACTTTGGGGGATTCCAGGCACCGAATGTGAGGGAATTTGAGAGATTTGAAGAGTCCCGATCTTGGGGTTCAGGGGGGTCACTGACCCGCTTTTCGCTGACCCTCCTCTTCTGGGGCTTCAGACGGAGATTTTGGGGTCCCAGAGCGATTCTGAGGGCCTCAACCCGTCCAGAACTGAATTTTGGGGGTCCAACCCCCAAATTTTTGGGACTCCGGAACATCCAAAATGAACTTTCCCCCGTTTGTCTTCCGCGCATGCGCACTGAAGACGCACACACCGCCATATATGGAAAAACTTCCGTGCTTCCTTATCCCTATTGCGCATGCGCTATACACGCATGGGCGCCGCCATATTTACCGGCACTTCCGTACGTCTCCGTTCCTATTGCGCATGCGCATTTCACCCATGGACGCCGCCATGCGTGCCGGCGTTGCCGTACGCATTCGCCAGACCGCACCCGGAAGCGCTGAACGGGCCCGGACCGGAGCCGGGACCCTCCGGGATCCCCCCCGGTAACCCCGGACCGGAGCCGGGACCCTCCCCCCATCAGAACCCCCCGCTAACTCCGGGACCCCCCCGCTAATCCCGGACCGGAGCCGGGACCCCCCTCCCAGGATCCTCCCGGTAATCCCGAACCAGGCCCGCGACCCCCTCCCGGTAACCCCGGGACCCCTTCGGTAACTTCGGGAGCCCCCCCGGTAATCCCGGACCAGGCCCGAGACCCCCCCAGGACCTCCCCGGTAATCCCGGACCAGGCCCGAGACCCCCCCCGGACCCTCCGTTATCCTCCCGGTATTCCCGGAATTTTCTTGGGATTTAATCCCCAAATTCCCGTTTTTTGCGTCCGCCCAGACCCCTCGTTATCCTCCCGGTATTCCCGGGATTTAAGTCCCGTTATCCCCGTAAAATTCCCGAAAATTCTCGGGATTTCCTCGGGGTTTAAGGCCCCAAAATCCGCGGGATTTTCTCTCGTTCTTGTCCCTGGGATCGCCTCAAAATAACCAGAATTTTCTCGGGATTTAACCCCAAAATTCCCTCAGCATTTCCCCAGAATTCCCGGAATTTTTCTGGGATTTATAACTCCCATTATCCCCCCCCAAAATTTCCCCAAAATTCCCAGAATTTTTCTAGGATTTAACCCCAAAACTTCCCCAATATTCCTTCAAAATTCCCGAAAATTCCCAGAATTTTTCTCGGGATTTAACCCCGAAATTCCCTCAATATTTCTCCAAAATTCACGGATTTTTTTTTTTTCTGGGATTTAACTCCCATTCTCCTGCCAAAATTCCCCAAAAATTCCCGAATTTCTCCTGGGATTTATCCCCCCCACTCCCATCAATATTCCCGGAATTCCACCGGGATTTAAACCCCCAAAATTCCCGCAATTCCCTCTGGATTGAACCCCCCCAACCCCCCAAATTCCCGACATTTCCTCGGGATTTAACGCCCAAAATTCCTGCGATTTAATCCCTCCAAAATTCCAAAAAAATCCCGAAATTCTGCCAGGATTTAACCCCAAAATTCCGAAAATTCTGACAGGATTTAATCCCTCCATCCCCACCTTTCTCCCCCATATTTTTCCCTCATTTTCCCCCCAATATTCCTGAAATTCCCTCAGGATTTAACCTCTCAATCCCCAGATATTTTCCCCATTTTTCCTCCTTTTTTTTTTCTCAATTTTCCCAAATTTTCCCTCATATTTTTCCATTTATCCAATCTTTTTCCCTTTCCCCTAATTTTCTTCCTTAATTTCCCTTTTCCCCCATTTCTTTGTCCGTTTCATTCCCATTTCCCCTCGTTTTTCCTATTTTTCCCAATTTTCCCCCCAATTTTCCCTCCCAGTTTTCCCTATTTTCCCTCCTAGTTTTCCCCATTCTTTTCTCCATTTTCCCCATTTTTCCCCCCATTTTCCTGCCTATTTTCCCCATTATTTTTCCTCCTATTTGTTTTCCCCATTCTTTTCTCAATTTTTCCTTTTTTTCCCTCAATTTTTCCTCCTACTTCCCCATTATTTTCCCATTTCCCCTCCTATTTTCCCCATTATCGTCCCCATTTTCTTTCCATTATTTTTCCAATTTTTTCTCTTTTTTTTCCTCCACTTTTTCCCTTTCTTTCCCCCATTCTTTCCCATTTCCCCTCCTATTCCCCCCATTTTTCCCCCATTTCCCCCTAGAATTTCCCCCATTTCCCCTCCTATTTCCCCTCCTATTTCCCTCATTATTTTCCCCATTTCCCCTCCTATTTCCCCCATTATTTCCCCCATTTCCCCCTAGAATTTCCCCCTAGAATTTCTTCCATTTTCCCCCCATTTTTCCCCTCCTATTTCCCTCATTATTCCCCCCATTTTTCCCTCATTATTCCCCCCATTTTCCCCCCATTATTTCCCCCATTTCCCCTCCTATTTCCCCCATTTATTCCCCCCATTTTTCCCCATTTCCCCCTAGAATTTTCCCCCATTTTCCCCCTAGAATTTCCCCCATTTTCCCCCTAGAATTTTCCCCCATTATTTCCCCCATTTCCCCCTAGAATTTCACCCATTTTCCCCTAGAATTTCCCCCATTATTTCCCTCATTATTTCCCCCATTTCCCCTTAGAATTTCCCCCATTTCCCCTCCTATTCCCCCCATTTTTCCCCCATTTCCCCCTAGAATTTCCCATAGAATTTCCCCCGTTTCCCCTCCTATTCCCCCCATTTCCCCCTAGAATTTCCCCTAGAATTTCCCCCATTATTTCCCCTCCTATTCCCCCCATTTATTCCCCCCATTTTCCCCTAGAATTTCCCCCATTTCCCCCTAGAATTTCCCCCATTATTTCCCCCATTTCCCCCCATTTTTCCCCATTTTCCCCTAGAATTTCCCCCATTTTCCCCCTAGAATTTCCCCCATTTCCCCTCTTATTCCCCCCATTTTTTCCCCATTTTCCCCCTAGAATTTCCCCTATTTCCCCCTAGAATCCCCCCCATTCCCCCCCCAGTTTTTCCCCATGGAATCCCAGTGCGATTACTCCATGTACTTCCCCGCCGTCCCCTTCCCTCCGCGGGAATTTTTGGCGGGAGATTCCTCCGGTTACCGCGCCCTCCCTCGCCGGAACCACCTGTACCTGGGCGAGACCGTTCGCTTCCTTCTGGTGCTGCGCAAGAACCCCGCAAACCCCGACAGAAACCCCGACCGAAATCCCGACCGAAATCCCGACAAAAACCCCGACAAAAACCCCGACAAAAACCCCGACAGAAACCCTGAGGCAACTCCCGCCAACCCCGAGCGAAGCCCCGCCCACTCCACACGAAGCCCCGCCCACTCCACACGAAGCCCCGCCCCCTGGGCCCAGCTCGCGGCCTCGCTCTCGGCGCTCGCCACCGTCACCAGCGGCGACAGCCGGGCCCGCGATGAGGACGAGGAGAATTCCGCCGATAACCCGGGCGATTTGGGGAATTTCGGCCATGCCGAGGATTCCCGGCAGCCGCCGCCGCTGTTCCGGGAGTGCCGCGCGCTGCTCACGCACTCGCGGGGCCCCGCGGGCAGCGCCGGGGCGGGGGTGAGCGCCGGAACCTTCTGGAATTCCGGGTTCCCTGGGGCTGCTGGGGCTCCGCTTTTCCTGGGGGTTTCCCGGGTTTTCCCTGGCTTTCCCATTTATTCCTCGTTTTTCCTGGGTTTTCCCCGTTTTTCCCCTTTTTTCCCCATTTTTTTTTCCCGTTTTCCCTGGGTTTTCCCCGTTTTTCTTTGGATTTTCCCCGTTTTCCCCATTTTTCCTGGGTTTTTCCCATTTTCCCCCTTTTTTCCCATTTTTCCTGGGGTTTTCCCATTTTTCCTGGATTTTCCCCGTTTTTCCTGGGGTTTTCCCATTTCCCCCCCTTTTTCCCATTTTTCCTGGGTTTTTCCCATTTTCCCCCCTTTTTCCCATTTTTCCAAGGTTTTCCCAATTTTCCTGGATTTTTCCCATTTTTCCTCGTTTTTTCCAATTTTCCCTCTTTTTCCCACTTTTTCCCACTTTTTTCTTGGATTTTCCCATTTTTCCTCGTTTTTTCCCCATTTTTTTCCCATTTTTTTCCCTGGGTTTTCCCCGTTTTTCTTTGGATTTTCCCCATTTTTCCCATTTTCCTGGGGTTTTCCCATTTTTCCTGTTTTTTTCCCATTTTTTCTGGATTTTTCCCATTTTTCCTCGGGTTTTTCCCATTTTCCCACTTTTTCCCACTTTTTTCTTGGATTTTCCCATTTTTCCTCGGGTTTTTCCCATTTTCCCCAATTTTTTCCTGTTTTTCCAATTTTTCCTGGGGTTTTCCTATTTTTCCTGGGTTTTTCCCATTTTCCCCCCTTTTTCCCATTTTTCCAAGGTTTTCCCCATTTTTCCTGGGGTTTTCCCATTTTTCCCCCTTATTCCCGTTTTTCCAAGGTTTTTCCCATTTTTTCCTGGATTATTCCCATTTTTCCTGGGGTTTTCCCCATTTTTCCTGGGGTTTTCCCATTTTCCCCCTTTTTTCCCATTTTTCCTGGATTTTTCCTGAGGTTTTCCTGAGGTTTTCCCATTTTCCCCCCATTTTCCCCCCTTTTTCCCATTTTTCCGAGGTTTTTCCCACTTTTCCGAGGTTTTTCCCTTTTTTCGTGGGTTTTTCCCATTTTTCCTGGGGTTTTCCCATTTTCCCCCCATTTCCCCACTGTTTTTCCCATTTTTTTCTTGTGATTTTCCCATTTTTCCTTGGATTTTCCCATTTTCCCATTTTTTTCCCATTTTTTCCCATTTCCTCCCATTTTTTCATGATTTTTCCCACTTTGCTTGGGTTTTCCACATTTTTTCCTGATTTTCCCAATTTTTTCCCATTTTTTCTCCATTTTTTCCCATTTTCACCCATTTTCTCCAGCTCCCCGTGGACGATCCCATCATCTCTCAAGACAAGGTCATTTTCCCATTGATTTTTCCCATTTTTCCCCATTTTTTCCCATTTTTTTCCCATTTTTTCCCATTTTTCCCAATTTCCCTGTTTTTTTCCCCGTTTTCCCAGCTCCCTGTGGACGATCCCATCATCTCTCAAGATGAGGTCATTTCTCCATTGATTTTCCCCATTTTCCCCCATTTTTTCCCTGTTTTTCCCCATTTTTTTCCCCTTTTTTTCCCATTTTTTCCCATTTTTCCCAATTTCCCTGTTTTTTCCCCATTTTCCCAGCTCCCTGTGGATGATCCCATCATCTCTCAGGACGAGGTCATTTCCCCATTGATTTTCCCCATTTTTTCCCCATTTTCCCCTATTTTTTCCCATTTTTTCCCATTTTTCCCATTTTTTCCCATTTTTCCCATTTTTTCCCATTTTTTCCCCATTTTCCCAGCTCCCTGTGGATGATCCCATCATCTCTCAGGACGAGGTCATTTCCCCATTGATTTTTCCCATTTTCCCCCATTTTTCCCCATTTTTCCCCATTTTTTCCCATTTTTCCCCTTTTTTTCCCATTTTTCCCTGTTTTTTCCCAATTTCCCTGTTTTTCTCCCCATTTTCCCAGCTCCCTGTGGACGATCCCATCATCTCTCAGGACGACCTCATTTCCCCGTTGATTTTCCCAATTTTCCCCTATTTTTTCCCAATTTTTTCCCCATTTTTTCCCCATTTTTTCCCATTTTTCCCATTTTCCCCCATTTTTTCCCATTTTTTCCCATTTTTTCCCATTTTTCCCAATTTCCCTGTTTTTCTCCCCATTTTCCAGCTCCCTGTGGATGATCCCATTATCTCTCAGGACGAGGTCATTTCCCCATTGATTTTCCCCATTTTTTCCTTGTTTTTCCCCATTTTTTCCCCGTTTTTCCCCATTTTTCCCCATTTTTTCCCCATTTTTTTCCCATTTTTCCCTGTTTTTTCCCAATTTCCCTGTTTTTCTCCCCATTTTCCCAGCTCCCTGTGGATGATCCCATCATCTCTCAGGACGAGATCTTTTCCCCATTGATTTTCCCCATTTTTTCCCCATTTTTCCCCCATTTTTTCCCATTTTTCCCCATTTTTCCCATTTTTTCCCATTTTTTCCTATTTTTTCCCATTTTTTCCCTGTTTTTTCCCAATTTCCCTGTTTTTCTCCCCATTTTCCCAGCTCCCCGTGGACGATCCCATCATCTCTCAAGATGAGGTCATTTCCCCATTGATTTTCCCCATTTTTTCCCTGTTTTTCCCCATTTTTTCCCTTTTTTTCCCATTTTTCCCCATTTTTCCCAATTTCCCTGTTTTTCTCCCCATTTTCCCAGCTCCCTGTGGATGATCCCATCATCTCTCAGGACGAGGTCATTTCCCCATTGATTTTCCCCATTTTTTCCCTGTTTTTCCCCATTTTTCCCCATTTTTCCCCATTTTTTCCCATTTTTTCCCATTTTTTTCCCATTTTTCCCCATTTTTCCCAATTTCCCTGTTTTTCTCCCCATTTTCCCAGCTCCCTGTGGACGATCCCATCATCTCTCAAGACGAGGTCATTTCCCCATTGATTTTCCCCATTTTTTCCCCATTTTTCCCCCTTTTTTTCCCATTTTTCCCTGTTTTTTCCCAATTTCCCTGTTTTTCTCCCCATTTCCCAGCTCCCTGTGGACGATCCCATCATCTCTCAGGACGAGGTCATTTCCCCATTGATTTTCCCCATTTTTTCCTTGTTTTTCCCCATTTTTTCCCCGTTTTCCCCCATTTTTCCCCATTTTTTCCCATTTTTCCCCATTTTTCGCTGTTTTTTCCCAATTTCCCTGTTTTTCTCCCCATTTTCCCAGCTCCCTGTGGATGATCCCATCATCTCTCAGGACGAGGTCATTTCTCCATTGATTTTCCCCATTTTTTCCCCGTTTTTCCCCATTTTTTCCCATTTTTTTACCCATTTTTTCCCATTTTTTTCCCTTTTTTCCCCATTTTTCCCAATTTCCCTGTTTTTCTCCCCATTTTCCCAGCTCCCTGTGGACGATCCCATCATCTCTCAGGACGAGGTCATTTCCCCATTTTTTCCCCATTTTTTCCCCCATTTTTCCCATTTTTCCCCATTTTTTCCCATTTTTTCCCATTTTTTTCCCATTTTTCCCTGTTTTTTCCCAATTTCCCTGTTTTTTTCCCCATTTTCCCAGCTCCCTGTGGATGATCCCATCATCTCTCAGGACGAGGTCATTTTCCCCCTCACCGTGGCCCTGGACCGGCTCCCGCCCGGCACCGCCAAGGCCAAGGTGGGGACATTTGGGGACATTTGGGGACATTTGGGGACATTGGGAATGGGATGGGCCTTGGGGACATTGGGGACACCTTGGGGACATTGGGAATGGGATGGGGAGGGACTTGGAGGACGCCTTGGGGACACTTTGGGGACATTTTGGGGACACTTTGGGACAGTGGGAATGGGATGGGGACTTTGAGGACACCTCGGAGACAACTGGGGACATCTTGGGGACATCTTGGGGACATTGGGAGTGGGAGGGGGAGAGACTTTGGGGCCATTGGAGACACCCTGGGGACACTTTGGGGACAATGGGGACATTGAGAATGGGAGGGGCCTTGGGGACAATGAGGGGACTTTGGGGACATTGGGGACAACAGGAATGGGACGGGGAGGGACTCAGGGGACATTTTTGGGGACAATGTGGGGACATATTTGGGACACTTTGGGGACACGTCGGGGACATTGGGAATGGGATGGGCCTTGGGGACGTTGGGGACACGTTGGGGACACTTGAGAATGGGATGGGGAGGGACCTTGGGGACATTTGGGACACTGAGGATGGACATTTTGGGGACACCTTGGGGACACCTTGGGGACACCTTGGGGACATCGGGAATGGGATGGGGAGGGACTTGGAGGACACCTTGGGGACACTTTGGGGACACTTTGGGGACATCAGGAGTGGGATTGGGAGGGGCCTTGGGGACACTTTGGGGACACCTTGGGGACATCGGGAATGGGATGGGGAGGGACTTGGAGGACACCTTGGGGATACTTTGGGGACATCTTGGGGACACTTTGGGGACATCTTGGGGACATCAGGAATGGGATTGGGAGGGACCTTGGGGACAATGAGGGGACATCAGGAATGGGATGGGGAAGGGACCTTAGGGACACCTTGGGGACACCTGGGGACATTGGGAATGGGACGGGGAGGGACCTTGGGGACACCTTGGGGACATTGGGAATGGGATGGGCCTTGGGGACATTGGGGACATCGGGAATGGGATTGGGAGGGACTTGGAGGACACCTTGGGGACCTTGGGGACACCTTGGGGACATTTGGGAATGGGAGGGGCCTTGGGGACAATGAGGGGACATTGGGAATGGGATGGGGAGGGACTTGGAGGACACCTTGGGGACACATTGGGGACACTTTGGGGACATCTTGGGGACATCAGGAATGGGATTGGGAGGGACCTTGGGGACACTTGGGAATGGGAGGGGCCTTGGGGACACTTTGGGGACATCGGGAATGGGATGGGGAAGGGACCTTAGGGGACACTTTGGGGACATTGGGAATGGGATGGGGAAGGGACCTTAGGGGACACCTTGGGGACGCTTTGGTGACCCCGTGGTGTCCCCGTGGTGTCCCCAGATCGTGGTGACCGTGTGGCAGCGGGACACGGAGCCGCCGGAGCTGCAGGAGGGGACAGGGCCAGGGCCAGAGCCAGGCCAGGTGACAGGGACAGGGCCAGGCCAGGTGACAACGACAGGGACAGGGCCAGGGGGGTACCTGAGGCTGCTCCAGGGCCGCGCCCCCGGCCAGGTGTTCCGGCAGCAGCACGGAGCCTTCAAGGCACAAGGTGAGGTCCCCAAATGTCCCCAAGGTGTCACCTCCCCTCCTCTGGTGTCCCTGAGTGTCCCCAAAGTGTCACCTCCCCTCCTCTGGTGTCCCCAAGTGTCCCTTCCCCAGTGCTGCCACCCCCAGGTATCTCCATGGAGCCTTCAAGGCACAAGGTGAGGTCCCCCAAATGTCCCCAAGTGTCCCCAAAGTGTCACCTGCCCTCCTCTGGCATCCCCGAGTGTCCCCTGAGTGTCCCCAAGTGTCACCTCCCCCATGGTGCCACCCCCAAGTGTCCCCTGAGTGTCCCTATGGAGCCTTCAAGGCACAAGGTGAGGTCCCCAAATGTCCCCAAGTGTCCCCAAGGTGTCACCTCCCCTCCTCTAGCGTCCCCAAGTGTCCCCTGAGTGTCCCCAAGTGTCACCTCCCCCATGGTGCCACCCCCGAGTGTCCCCTGAGTGTCCCCAGGGAGCCTTCAAGGCACAAAGTGAGGTCCCCAAATGTCCCCAAGGTGTCACCTCCCCTCCTCTGGTGTCCCCAAGTGTCCCCTGAGTGTCCCCAAAGTGTCACGTCCCCCATGGTGCCACCCCCAGGTGTTCCCTGAGTGTCCCTATGGAGCCTTCAAGGCACAAGGTGAGGTCCCCAAATGTCCCCAAGTGTCCCCAAGGTGTCACCTCCCCTCCTCTGGTGTCCCCAAGTGTCCCTTCCCCAGTGCTGCCACCCCCAGGTATCTCCATGGAGCCTTCAAGGCACAAGGTGAGGTCCCCAAATGTCCCCAAGTGTCCCCTGAGTGTCCCCAAGTGTCACCTCCCCCATGGTGCCACCCCCAGGTGTCCCCATGGAGCCTTCAAGGCACAAGGTGAGGTCCCCAAATGTCCCCAAGGTGTCACCTCCCCTCCTCTAGCGTCCCCAAGTGTCCCCTGAGTGTCCCCAAGTGTCACCTCCCCCATGGTGCCACCCCCGAGTGTCCCCTGAGTGTCCCCAGGGAGCCTTCAAGGCACAAGCTGAGGTCCCCAAATGTCCCCAAGGTGTCACCTCCCCTCCTCTGGTGTCCCCCAAGTGTCCCCTGCCCAAAGCCACCCCATTCCCTCAGGGACCCCCAAGGATTGTCCCCAACCCCAATCTGGGGACACTTCTGGTGCCACCAAGGTGGGACAAAGCCCCTTGGCCCAGCCCGGTGGCCCTGGCTGGCTGTCCCCAAGTGTCCCCTGGTGTCCCCAAGTGTCCCCTGGTGTCCCCACAGTGTCCACGCTGCTGACGGTGCTGCCACCGCCCCGTGTCCGCTGCCGCCAGGTGACCGTGTCCGGAAAGTACCTGACCGTGCTCAAAGGTGACACCTGGGGACACCTGGGGACACCTGGGGACATCGGGGGGGTTGGGGACATTGGGGGGGGTTGGGGACAAAGAGGGTGGGGGGGGAAAAGGGGGGAGGGTCACCCCTGATGTCCCTGATGACCCCCGGTGTCCCCAATTGTCCCTGATGTCCCCAATCCCCACAATGTCCTCAATGCCCTGCATGTCCGTGATGTCCCCAATGTCCTCAATGATGTCCCCAACCCCGCAAATGTCCCCAGTGTCCCCAATGATGTCCCCAATGCCCCCAGCCCCCTGGATGTCCCCAATGTCCCAAATGGCCCCAGTGTCCCCAATGTCCCCAATGCCCTGGATGTCCCAAATGGCCCCAATCCCCTGGATGTCCCCAATGTCCCCAATGGTGTCCCCACTGTCCCCAGTGCTCAATGGCAGTTCCCAGGAGGAGCTGTCCCTGTGGGACGTGCAGGTGCTGCCCAATGCCCCCAATGTCCCCAATCCCCTGGGTGTCCCCAATGTCCCCAATCCCCTGCATGTCCCCATTGTCCCCAATCCCCTGCATGTCCCCAATCCCCTGGATGTCCCCAATGTCCCTGATGTCCCCAATGATGTCCCCAATGTCCCCAGTGCTCAATGGCAGCTCCCAGGAGGAGCTGTCCCTGTGGGACGTGCAGGTGCTGCCCCATGTCCCCAATCCCCTGGATGTCCCTGATGTCCCCAATGTCCCCAATGTCCCCACTGTCCCCAGTGCTCAATGGCAGTTCCCAGGAGGAGCTGTCCCTCTGGGACGTGCAGGTGCTGCCCAATGTCCCCATTGTCCCCAATCCCCTGGATGTCCCCATTGTCCCCAATCCCCTGGATGTCCCCAATGCTCTGCATGTCCCTGATGTCCCCAATGATGTCCCCACTGTCCCCAGTGCTCAATGGCAGTTCCCAGGAGGAGCTGTCCCTGTGGGACGTGCAGGTGCTGCCCAATGTCCCCAATGTCCCCAATCCCCTGGATGTCCCCGATGTCCCCAATCCCCTGGATGTCCCCAATGTCCCCAATGATGTCCCCAATGATGTCCCCACTGTCCCCAGTGCTCAATGGCAGTTCCCAGGAGGAGCTGTCCCTGTGGGACGTGCAGGTGCTGCTCAATGCCCCCAATGTCCCCAATCCCCTGGATGTCCCCAATGTCCCCAATGTCCCCATTGTCCCCAATCCCCTGGATGTCCCCAATGTCCCCGATGTCCCCAATGTCCCCAGTGCTCAATGGCAGTTCCCAGGAGGAGCTGTCCCTCTGGGACGTGCAGGTGCTGCCCAATTTCAATGCCAGTTACCTGCCCGTGATGCCCGACGGCTCCGTGCTGCTCGTGGACGACGTCTGGTGAGCCTGGGGACACCTTGGGGACACTTGGGGACAAGGTGGGGACACCTGGAGGACACCTGGGGACAGCTGAGGACAATGTGGGGAGACCTGGGGACACCTGGGGGACATTGTTGTCACCTAGGACAGCCTGGGGACACCTGGGGACAGCTGGGGGCACTATGGAGTCAGCTTGGGGACACCTGGGGGTACTGTGGGGACACTGAGGACACCTTGGGGAGACGTGGGGACACCTTGGGGACAATGTGGGGGCACCTGGGGACAATGCTGTGACCTTGGGGACAATGTGGAGACCTTGGGGACAGTGTAGCGCTCTTGGGGACACCATGAGGACTTTGGAGACAAAATGGAGACCTTGGGAACAACGTGAGGACCTTGGGGATGCCATGAGGACACTGGGGACAATGTGGGGACACCTTGGGGACATTATGAGAACCCTGGGGACACCATGAGGACCCTGGGGACATGTGGGGACCTTGGGGACACCGTGAGGACAGTGGCGACACTGTGGGGACACCTTGGGGACAATGTGGGGGCCTTGGGGACATTATGAGAACCCTGGGGACAATGTGGGGACCTTGGGGACATTAGGAGAACCTTGGGGACATTATGAGAACCCTGGGGACACCATGGGGACCTTGGGGACAATGTGGGGACCTTGGGGACATTATGAGAACCCTGGGGACACCGTGAGGACCTTGGGGACAATGTGGGGACACTGGGGACACCGTGAGAACCTTCAGGACAACGTGGGGACACCTTGGGGACAATGCTGTGACCTTGGCGACAATGTGGGGACCATGGGGGACACCGTGGGGACCTTGGGGACATTATGAGAACCCTGGGGACAATGCTGTGACCTTGGGGACATGTGGGGACCTTGGGGATGCCATGAGGACACTGGGGACACCCTGAGGACCTTCAGGACAACATGGGGACACCTTGGGGACAATGCTGTCACCTTGGGGACAATGCAGGGACCTTGGGGACATGTGGGGACAATGCTGTGACCTTGGGGACAATGTGGGGACCTTGGGGATGCCATGAGGACACTGAGGACAATGCGGGGACACCTTGGGGACAATGCTGTCACTTTGGCGACACTGTGGGGACCATGGGGGACAATGTGGGGACCTTGGGGACATTATGAGAACCCTGGGGACAATGCGGGGGCCTTGGGGACATTATGAGAACCCCGGGGACAATGCGGGGACCTTGGGGACACCATGAGGACCTTGGGGACACCCTGAGGACCTTCAGGACAACATGGGGACACCTTGGGGACAATGTGGGGACCATGGGGGACACCGTGGGGACCTTGGGGACATGTGGGGACCTTGGGGACGCCATGAGACCTTGGGGACAATGCGGGGACACCTTGGGGACAATGCTGTGACCTTGGCGACACTGTGGGGACCATGGGGGACACCGTGGGGACCTTGGGGATGTGACATGTCCCCTGAGTGTCCCCTGAGTGTCCCCACTGTCCCCTGGCAGCCACCACTCGGGGGAGGTGCCCGTGGGGGCGTTCTGCCGCGTCCCCGGGTGCCACTCGCGGTGGCCGTGTCCCCTGAGCGCCCTGGAGGAGCAGAACTTCCTGTTCCAGCTGCAGGCGCCCGAGCGGCCGCCCTGCGACGCCAAGGAGGTGAGGGGACACTGGGGACACCTTGGGGACACCTGGGGACAATGACCGAGGGACACCAGGCTGGGCCAAGGGGATTTGTTACACCTTGGTGGCACCAAAAGTGTCCCCAGGTTGGGGTTGGGGACAATCCCTGTTGGTATCTGGGGGGTTGGGGACACCTGGGGACACTTGGGGACAATGACTGAGGGCCACCAGGCTGGGCCAAGGGGCTTTGTTCTGCCTTGGTGGCACCAAAAGTGTCCCCAGGTTGAGTTTCTGGGGGTATTTGGGGACACTTGGGGACATCAGCCAGGGCCACCAGGCTGGGCCAAGGGGCTTTGTTCCACTTGGTGGCACCAAAAGTGTCCCCAAGTCGGGGTTGGGGACAATCCCTGTTGGTATTTGGGGCCTTGGGGACACCTGGGGACACTTGGGGACAACCATCGAGGGCCACCAGGCTGGGCCAAGGGGCTTTCTGGCACCTTGGGACACCGAAAGTGTCCCCAGGTTGAGTTTCTGGGGGAGTTGGGGACACCTGGGGACACTTGGGGACAACCACCGAGGGCCACCAGGCTGGGCCAAGGGGCTTTGTGGCACCTTGGTGGCAC
The DNA here is from genome assembly GCF_051311805.1 of Agelaius phoeniceus. Taxonomy (NCBI): domain Eukaryota; kingdom Metazoa; phylum Chordata; class Aves; order Passeriformes; family Icteridae; genus Agelaius; species Agelaius phoeniceus. The sequence goes on along the minus strand of NC_135300.1, from coordinate 2,181,136 downwards.
CAAAAGTGTCCCCAAGTCGGGGTTGGGGACACCTGGGGGGCCTTGGGGACACCTGGGGACAACCATCGAGGGCCACCAGGATGGGCCAAGGGGCTTTGTCCCACCTTGGTGGCACCAAAAGTGTCCCCAAGTTGGGGTTGGGGACAATCCCTGTTGGTATTTGGGGGGTTGGGGACACCTGGGGACATTGGGGACACCTGGGGACAATGATCAAGGGCCACCAGACTGGGCCAAGGGCCTTTGTCCCACCTTGGTGGCACCAAAAGTGTCCCCAGGTTGAGTTTCTGGAGGGGTTGGGGACACCTGGGGACACCTGGGGACACTTGGGGACATCAGCCAGGGCCACCAGGCTGGGCCAAGGGCCTTTGTTCCACTTGGTGGCACCAAAAGTGTCCCCAAGTTGGGGTTGGGGACAATTCTTGGGGGTATCTGGTGGGTTGGGGACACCTGGGGACACTTGGGGATAACCATTGAGGGCCACCAGGCTGGGCCAAGGGGATTTGTTCCACCTTGGTGACACCGAAAGTGTCCCCAGGTTGAGTTTCTGGGGGGGTTGGGGACACCTGGGGACACCTGGGGACACTTGGGGACAACCATCGAGGGCCACCAGGCTGGGCCAAGGGGCTTTGTGGCACCTTGGTGGCACCAAAAGTGTCCCCAAGTCGGGGTTGGAGACACTTTGGGTGGCCTTGGGGACAACAATCAAAGGCCACCAACCCAATCCAAGCCCCCCAAGATGCCACCAAGCCCCCCTGACCGTGCTGTCCCTGGGCTTGGTGACAATCCCCGGTGGCCCTGGGGACGCTGGGGACACGGAGGCCACCGCGGGTGACACCGCGGTGACAGCGATGTCCCCAAGCAGGGCCTGGAGGTGCCGCTGGTGGCCGTGGTGCGGTGGTCGACGCCGAAGCTGCCGTTCACCAACAGCATCGTCACCCACTACCGGTGAGTGCCACCTCCCTGTCACCTCAGTGTCACCTCAGTGTCACCTCGGTGTCCCCAAGGCCTCCAGAACCTCCTGCGGTGCCACCACCTCATTGTTGTCCCCTCGTTGTTGTCCCCTCGTTGTTGTCCCCTCGTTGTCCCCGTGTCCTTCCATCCTCCCAACGTTCTTTGGCTCCTTTCTGGACTTTCCCATGATGCCACCTCGATGTCCCCATGATGTCCCCGTGATGTCCCCGTGATGTCCCCAAGCTCTCCAGACCTTCCTTGTTGCCCAGAGCCACCTCTGAATGTGCCACCACCTCCTGTCCCCTCATTGTCCCAGTGCCACCACGTCCCCAGAGTTCTCTGGATCTTCTCTGGGATTGTCCCCAAGATGTCACCTCAATGTCCCCGGTGTCCCCAAGCCCTCCAGACCCTCCTGGTGGCCTCTCCATGTGCCACCACCTCCTGTCCCATCCATGTCACCTCCTGTCCCAGTGCCACCACGTCCTTGTGGCCCACTGGGGCTCCTGTGGGGTTGTCACATGATGCCACCTCCATGTCCCCAGTGTCCCCATGATGTCACCACGATGTCCCCAAGCTCTCCAGACCCTCCTGGCTTCTTCTGCATGTGCCACCACCTCCTGTCCCCTCATTGTCCCAGTGCCACCACGTCCCCAGAGCTCTCTGGATCTTCTCTGGGATTGTCCCCAAGATGCCACCTCGATGTCCCCGTGATGTCCCCGTGATGTCCCCAAGCCCTCCAGACCCTCCTGGTGGCCTCTCCATGTGCCACCACCTCCTGTCCCCTCATTGTCCCAGTGCCACCACATCCCCAGAGCTCTCTGGATCTTCTCTGGGATTGTCCCCAAGATGCCACCTCGATGTCCCCATGATGTCCCCAAGCTCTCCAGACCCTCCTGGTGGCCTCTCCATGTGCCACCACCTCTGTCCCCTCATTGTCCCAATGCCACCACATCCCCAGAGCTCTCTGGAGCTCCCCCAGAGGTGTCCCCACGATGTCCCCATGATGTCCCCACGATGTCCCCAAGCCCTCCAGACCCTCCTGGTTGCCCAGAGCCACCTCTGAATGTGCCACCACCTCCTGTCCCCTCATTGTCCCAGTGCCACCACGTCCCCAAAGCTCTCTGGAGCTCCCCCAGAGGCGTCCCCTCAATGTCCCCACGATGTCCCCGTGATGTCTCCAAGCTCTCCAGACCCTCCTGGTGGCCTCTCCATGTGCCACCACCTCTGTCCCCTCATTGTCCCAGTGCCACCACATCCCCGGAGCTCTCTGGAGCTCCCCCAGAGGTGTCCCCTCGATGTCCCCGCGATGTCCCCTCGATGTCCCCACGATGTCCCCTCACTGTCCCCGCGATGTCCCCGCTGTCCCCTCAGGCTGCCCAGCATCCGTCTGGAGCGGCCGCGCTTTGTCATGACGGCCACCTGCGAGTCCCCGGTGGTGGCCCTGCAGCGCTTCACGGTCACCTACACCCTGCTCAACGACCTGCAGGACTTCCTGGCCGTCCGGCTGGTCTGGACACCCGAGGCCACCGCCGGTGGGGACATTGGGGACATTGGGAATGTTGGGAGGACTGGGGACATTTGGGGACATTGGGAGGATTGGGGATGTTGGGAGGACTGGGGACATTGGGGACATTTGGGGACATTGGGGACCTGCAGGACTTCCTGCCTGTCAGGCTGGTCGGGACACCTGGGACACTTGGGGACATTGGGGACATTGGGGACGTTGGGGACATTGGGAATGTTGGGAGGACTGGGAACATTTGGGGACATTGGGACATTGGGGGGATTGGGGGTGTTGGGGACACTGGGGACATTGGGAACACTGGGGGGATTGGGGACGCTGGGGACATTGGGGACAATGGGGACATTGGGGGGATTTGGGGACATTGGGGACCTGCAGGACTTCCTGGCCGTCCGGCTGGTCTGGACACCCGAGGCCACCGCCGGTGGGGACACTTGGGGACACTTGGGGACGTTGGGGACACTTGGGGACGTTGGGGGGATTGGGGACGTTGGAGGGATTTGGGGACATTGGGGACCTGCAGGACTTCCTGGCTGTCAGGGTGGTCTGAACACCTGAGGCCACCGCCGGTGGGGACACTTGGGGACACTTGGGGACATTGGGGGCATTGGGGACATTGGGGACACTGGGGGGATGGGGGATGCTGGGGGGATTGGGGACACTGGGGGGATTTGGGGACATTGGGACATTGGGGGGATTGGGGGTGTTGGGGACACTGGGGACATCAAGGACACTGGGGGGATTTGGGGACATTGGAGGGATTGGGGACACTTGGGGACATTTGGGGCATTGGGGACGTTGGGGATGTTGGGGGGATTGGGGACGCTGGGGACATTGGGGACAATGGGGACATTGGGGGGATTTGGGGACATTGGGGACCTGCAGGACTTCCTGCCTGTCAGGCTGGTCGGGACACCTGGGACACTTGGGGACATTGGGGGGATTGGGGATGTTGGGGACATTGGGAATGTTGGGGGGACTGGGAACACTTGGGGACATTGGGGACACTGGGGGGATTTGGGGACATTGGAGGGATTGGGGACACTTGGGGACATTTGGGGCATTGGGGACACTGGGAGGATTGGGGACATGGGGGATATTGGGGACACTTGGGGGTTTGGGGACATTGAGGACACTTGGGGACTTTTAGGGGATTGAGGACACTCGGGGACATTGGGGACACCCAGGGGGACATTGGGGACACTTGGGGGATAAAAGGGAGATGGGGATAAAGGGGACAAGGAGGGGACAAAGGGACGGGGAGGGGACATGGGGACAAGGAGAGAACCCCAACTCCTAAAAACTCCCAAAAAATCCCCAAAAAATCCCTCAAAAAATTCCCCAAAAAATCTCCAAAAATTCCCCCAAAAAATCCCCCCAAAATCCCAAAAAATCCCCAAAAAATCCCTAAAAAAATTTTCCCAAAATTCCCAAAAAACTTCCCCAAAAAGTCCCACAAACAATCCCCCAAAATCCCAAAAAATCCCCCAAAAAATCCCCAAAATCCCCCCAAAAAATCCCAAAAAATCCCCCAAAAATCCCAAAAAATTCCCTAAAAATTCCCAAACAATCCCCCAAAAAATCCCCCCAAAATCCCAAAAAATCCCCCCAAAAAATCCCCAAAAAATTCCCAAAAAAATCCCCAAAAAAGTTCCCAAAAATTCCCAAAAAACTTCTCTCAAAAATCCCCCAAAATCCCCCAAAAAATCCCCAAAATTTCCCAAAAAATTAAAAAAAAATTCCCCAAAAATTCCCCAAAAAAATCCCCCCAAAAAAAAAAAATCCCCCCAAAAATCCCCAAAATTCCCAAAAAAATCCCCCCAAATCCCCCAAACAAGCCCCCAGAAATCCCCAAAAATCCCCCAAAAAATCCCCAAAAAATTCCCCTAAAAATCAAAAAAATTCCAAAAAAAATCCCAAAAAATTCCAAAAAAAATCCCCAAAAATCCCCCAAAAAATCCTAAAAATTCCCCCCAAAAATCCCCCAAAAAATCCCCCAAAAACCCCCCAAAAATCCCCCTTAAACCCCCCGTCCGTCGCTGCCTTTCCGGAACGTTCCGCGCTCAGGCCGCTCCCGGGGCTCCCTGGACTCGGTCGTTTGCCACACGCCCCTGACCAACCTGGGCTACTCCCGCAAGGGCAGCGCCCGCACCTTCCGGGTGGCCTTCCAGGCACTGCGGGCCGGGCTCTTCGAGGTCAGTGTCACCCTCGGTGTCACCTGTGTCACCCTCGGTGTCACCTGTGTCACCTGTGTCACCCCAGTGCCACCCCCGGCCCCGTTATCCCCATCGTTATCCCATTCCCAGTATCCCCAGTATCCCCAGTATCCCCATTCCAGGCACTGCGGGCCGGGCTCTTCGAGGTCAGTGCCACCCTCAGTGTCACCTGTGTCACCCTCGGTGTCACCTGTGTCACCCTCAGTGTCACCTGTGTCACCTGTGTCACCCCAGTGCCACCCCCAGCCCCGTTATCCCCATCGTTACCCCATTCCCAGTATCCCCAGTATCCCCAGTATCCCCAGTATCCCCGTTCCAGGCACTGCGGGCCGGGCTCTTCGAGGTCAGTGCCACCCCTGTGTCACCCTCAGTGTCACCTGTGTCACCCTCGGTGTCACCTCTGTCACCCCCGTGCCACCAGTGCCACCCCCGTCCCTGTTATCCCCATCGTTATCCCATTCCCAGTGTTCCCAGTATCCCCAGTATCCCCAGTATCCCCATTCCAGGCACTGCGGGCCGGGCTCTTCGAGGTCAGTGCCACCCCTGTGTCACCTGTGTCACCCTCAGTGTCACCTGTGTCACTCCAGTGCTCCCAGTGCCACCTGTGTCACCCTCCCAGTCCCTCCCAGTCCCTCCCAGTGCCCCTAAACTCCCTCCCAGTCTCTCCCAGTTCCTCCCAGTGCCTCCCAGTGCCCCTAAAATCCCAGCCCAGTAACTCCCAGTATCCCAGAACTCCCTCCCAGTAACTCCCAGTATATCCCAGTGCCCCCAAATCCCCTCCCAGTGCCCCAAATCCTCCCCAAAGCTCCCCCAGTGCTCCCTCCCAATGGCTCCCTGTAACTCCCAGTAACTCCCAGTGTCTCCCAGTGCCTCCCAGTCCCTCCCAGTGCCTCCCAGTGTCTCCCAGTGCCTTCTCAGTCCCTCCTAGTGCCCTCCCAGTGCCCCAAATCATCCCCAAAGCTCCCCCCGTGCTCCCTCCCAATGGCTCCCAGTCTCTCCCAGTAACTCCCAGTGTTTCCCAGTCCTTCCCAGTGTCTCCCAGTGCCTCCCAGTGCCCCTAAAATCCCAGCCTAGTAACTCCCAGTATCCCAGAACTCCCTCCCAGTAACTCCCAGTATATCCCAGTGCCCTCCCAGTGCCCGCCCAGTCCTTCCCAGTGCCCCCAAATCCCCTCCCAGTGCCCCCAGATCCTCCCCAAAGCTCCCCCAGTGCTCCCTCCCAATGGCTCCCTGTAACTCCCGGTAACTCCCAGTCCCTCCCAGTCCCTCCCAGTCCCTCCCAGTCTCTCCCAGTCCCTCCCAGTGCCTCCCAGTGTCTCCCAGTGCCTCCCAGTAACCCCAGTGTGTCCCAGCTGTCGCAGCACATGAAGCTGAAGCTGCAGTTCACGGCCAGCGTCAGCAGCGCCCCGCCCGAGGCGCGCCCGGTGTCGCGCAAGAGCAGCCCCAGCTCCCCGGCCGTGCGCGAGCTCGTGGCCGGCCTGGGCCGCTCCCAGTCCTTCTCCCACCAGCAGCCGGCGCGCAGCCACCTCATGAGGTACTGGGAGGGACTGGGAGGCACTGGGAGGGGACTGGGATAAGGTTTGGGGGCACTGGGAGGGACTGGGATAAGGTTTGGAGGGACTGGGATAACGTTTGGAGGGACTGGGATAAGGTTTGGGGGCACTGGGAGGGACTGGGATAAGGTTTGGGGTGCTGGGAGGGACTGGGATAAGGTTTGGAGGGACTGGGATAAGGTTTGGGGGCACTGGGAGGGACTGGGATAAGGTTTGGGGTGCTGGGAGGGACTGGGATAAGGTTTGGGGTGCTGGGAGGGACTGGGCTAAGGGTTGGGGGCACTGGGAGGGACTGGGAGGGACTGGGATGGGGTTTGGGGTGCTGGGAGGGACTGGGATAAGGTTTGGAGGGACTGGGAGGGACTGGGAAGGGACTGGGATGGGGTTTTGGGGCACTGGGAGGGACTGGGAGGGGACTGGGAGGGACTGGGAGGGGACTGGGAGGGACTGGGAGGGACTGGGAGGGACTGGGAGGGGACTGGGAGGGACTGGGAGGGACTGGGAGGGGGTTTCGGGGCACTGGGAGAGATTGGGGGAGCACTGGGAGGGACATTGAGGGTACTGGGAGGGACTGGGATGTGACGCAGGGACACTGGGGGGTGACACTGAGGTGACACAGGTGACACTGGGGCTGTTACAGGGACACTGTAACTGACACAGGGACACTGAGGTGACACAGGGACACTGAGGTGACACTGGTGTCCCCAGGTCCGGCAGCGTGATGGAGCGCAGGGCCATCACCCCGGGGTGACACAGGGACACTGGGGCTGTTACAGGGACACTGTAGGTGACACTGAGGTGACACAGGTGACACTCCTGTCCCCAGGTCCGGCAGCGTGATGGAGCGCAGGGCCATCACCCCCCCGGTGGGGTCCCCCGTGGGCCGGCCCCTGTACCTGCCCGCAGGTGACAAAGCCGTGCTGGCCCTGGACAAGATCGCCAAGAGGGAGTGCAAGGTGCTCGTGGTGCCACCCGTCAAGTGACAGCGAGGGGACAACGAGGGGACAACGGGGGGACAATGAGGGGACAGGGTGGGGATAGCAGGGGGACAGCAGGGGCACAATGGGGACAGCATGGGGGACAATGAGGGGACAATGTGGGGAGAGTGAGGGGACAACAAGGGGGACAATGAAGGGATAGCAGGGGGACAGTGTGGGGACAGCAGGGACAGCATTGGGGGACAGCTAGGGGACAGTGAGGGGACAACGTGGAACAGTGGGGACAGTGAGGGACAGCGTGGGGGCAGTAGGGGGACAATGGGGAACAGGGTGGGGACAATGAGGGGACAGCAGGGGCACAACAGGGGGACAGCATGGGGACAATGGGGGACAGTGAGGGACATGGACAGGACAATGTGGGGACAGCATGGGGACAATGGGGGACAGCGAGGGGACAGCATGGGGACATGGCCAGAGTGGCAGGGACGGCTCTGAGACAGTGGGGACAGGGGGACAATGGGGACAAGGCCACCCCTGGTGTCCCCAGAGCCTCAGGGCCTTGGGGACATTGGGGACAGGGACCAAGGGGACAGGGCCACCCCCAGTGCCATCTTCAGGACATTGGGGACAATGGGGACAGAGCCACCCTCGGTGTCCCCAGTGTGCCAGGGACGGGGACCAAGGGGACAGAGCCACCCCCAGAGCCTTGGGGACACTTTGGGGACATTGGGGACAATGTGGGGGGGTCGCTGCCACTGCCACGTGCCATGGAGGGGACACCTTGGGGACACTTTGGGGACACGGCCTGGAGCCGTGCCCGCGTTTGGGATTCTGGGGACATTTGGGGACATCGGGGAAGTGTCCCCGAGCCAAAGTGGGGGGAGAGGGGAGGGGCCTGCAGTGCCACCCCCGGGTTGGGGACACTGGGGACAAGGGTGGCACCTCTGTCCCTGTTATTTATTGCCAATAAAGAGACCTGGATGTCACCTGGTGTCACCTGGATGTCCCCAGGGGTGGCCTGGCTGTCACCCGATGCCACCCGGGTGTCCCCAAGGAGGTCACAAAGCACCGAAGCCGCCCTCGGACGCCGTTTATTGTCCCCACGGGGGGGATCTGGGGACACTTTGGGGACAGCGGGAAGGGGGACAGGGCGGCGGTGCCACCACCTCCTCTGGGGACGCTTTGGGGACCTTTGGGGACATTTCTCACACGGCCACCGGCTCCTGGACGTGGTGGTGGCGCTTGACCACGAAGAGTTTCTGTCCCGAGACGGTGACGAGGAGGGAGTGCTCGCCAAACACCACTGGGGACAACGGGGACAATGGGGACAGGGCCACCCCCGGTGTCCCCAGAGCCACCCCCGGTGTCCCCAGGGCCACCCTCGGTGTCCTCAGTGTCCCCAGAGCCACCCCGGTGTCCCCAGAGCCATCAGGGACAGTGACAGGGAGGGAGTGCTCGCCAAACACCACTGGGGACAACGGGGACAATGGGGACAGGGCCACCCTCGGTGTCCCCAGAGCCACCCCCAGTGTCCCCAGAGCCACCCCGGTGTCCCCAGAGCCATCAGGGACAGTGACAGGGAGGGAGTGCTCGCCAAACACCACTGGGGACAACGGGGACAATGGGGACAGGGCCACCCTCGGTGTCCCCAGGGCCACCCTCGGTGTCCTCAGTGTCCCCAGAGCCATCCCCGGTGTCCCCAGAGCCATCAGGGACAGTGACAGGGAGGGAGTGCTCGCCAAACACCACTGGGGACAACGGGGACAATGGGGACAATGGGGACAGGGCCACCCCTCCCTGTGGGGCCATTTGAGGACATTTTGGGGACATTCAAGGAGATTTAGGGACATTTTGGAACCGGTTTGGGGCCGTTTCGAGCCCTTTGGGACCATTTTGGGGTCATTTGAGTCCATCTGGGGACTTTTGGGGACACTTTGGGGACACCTGGGGCCATTTTGAGCCCTTTGGGACATTTTGGGGGACATTTGGAGGCAATTTAGGATCACCTTGGGACCATGTGGGGACATTTAGGGCTATTTTGGGTACATTTAGGGCCATTTTGGGGCCTTTTTTGGCGTTTTTGGGGCCGTTTCTCACCCGAGAGGCAGCAGAAGGGCGGCTTGTGGCCGTGGGGCCATTTATGGACATTTTGGGGCCATTTTGGGTCAATTTTTGGCGGTTTTGGGGCCGTTTCTCACCTGAGAGGGGGCAGAAGGGCGGCTCATGGCTGTGGGGTCTTTTAGGGTCATTTTGGGGCCTTTTTTGGCGTTTTTGGGGCCGTTTCTCACCCGAGAGGCGGCAGAAGGGCGGCTCATGGCTATGGGGACATTTTGGGGCCATTTTGGGGCTATTTTGGGGCATTTTGGGGCCGTTTCTCACCCGAGAGGCGGCGGAAGGGCGGCTCATGGCTATGGGGACATTTTGGGGCCATTTTGGGGCTATTTTGGGGCATTTTGGGGCCGTTTCTCACCCGAGAGGCGGCGGAAGGGCGGCTCGTGGCCGCGGGGCAGGCGCAGCCCCAGGGCCGTGGCCACCAGGCCCTGCAGCACCGTGGCCGTGTGCTCGTCGTTCTCCAGGTCCCCCGAGGACTGGGCAGGCAAAAATTCCACGTTTGGGGAACCCCAAAATGGTTGGGAACTCTCAGGGGAAAATCCCCAAAAATTTAGGGGAACCCAGAGGGGAAAAATCCCCCCAAAAAATGGCACCGAAATGCAGCAAAATCAGCCCAAAATGCAGCAAAATCACCCCAAAAAATGACCTGAGAACCCCTAAAAATTCCCTAAATTTTTGAGGATCCCAAAAAATTTTTCGGGAGTTCCCAGGGGAAAATCCCAAAAATATTAGGGGAACCCAGAGGGGAAAAAATCCCCCCAAAAACTGGCACCGGAATGCAGCAAAATCACCCCAAAAAGCAGCTGGGAACCCCTAAAAAAGGAGCTGGGGATCCCCCAAAAATTCCCAAAATTCTTGGTGATCCCCCAGAATTTTTTGGGAATTTTCAGGGGAAAATCCCAAAACAACTGGGGGAGCCCAGAAGGGCAAAATCCCCAAAAAATGCCCCAAAAACCACCTGGGAACCCCCAATTTTTAGGGATCCCTCCCCCAAATTTTCTCCTCCCTTTTCCCCCAGTTTTTCCCCCCATTTTTAGGGACCCTCCCCCAATTTTCTGCTCCCCTTGCCCCCAACTTTTAGGGACCCCTCCCCAATTTTTTCCCCCATTTTTTTGAATCCCCCTCCCCCAATTTTTAGGGACCCTTGCCCCCAATTTTCTGCTCCCCCCTTCCCCAATATTAAGACCCCAAAACAAGTTGGACTCCCCCAGTTTCTCCCCCATTTTTTGGGTCCCCCTTCCCCAATTTTTGGGAACCCCTCCCCTTTAGTTTTTCCACCCCCATTCTCCATTTTTTCCCCCAATTTCAGGGACTCCCTCCCCAATTTTTTCCCCCATGTTTTTGGATCCTCCTCCCCCCAATTTTTGGGTGCCCCTCCCCAATTTTTAGGGACCCCGCCCCAGGTTTTTTTCCCCCCCATTTTTAGGGACCCTTCCCCAATTTTTTCCTCCTTCCTCCCCTGATTTTTCCCCCCCATTTTTGGGGTCCCTCACCGCCAGCACGGCGCCGTCGCTGATGACGAGGTACCCGGCCTGGGCCGGCACCCGCTCCAGCCCCTGCGTCAGCGCCGCCGTCTGCGACCAGCACAAACCAGTATGAACCAGTATGAACCAGTATAAACGAGTATAAACCAGTATAAACCAGTATGAACCAGTATAAACCAGTATAAACTAGTGCAGAGCGCTACCGACCACCGTGAACCATTACGGGCTGGTTCGGGCCAGTGACCCTCAGGATCCGCTCCAGTATAAACCAGTATGGACCAGTATGAACCAGTACAAAGCAGTACGGGCCGCTGGCGTCCCAGTAAGCACCAGTAACACCCCGAGCCTCCCCCCATTGACCCCTCAGGAGCCCCCCAGTCCATTCCCAGTCCCTCCCAGTCCATTCCCAGTTCCCCTGCCCAGTTCTCACCATAGCGACGCTCCCGCTTCCTGTTCCGGTCACGTGACCCCCGCCCTCAGTGCCCGCCCCGCCTCCTCATTGGTTAAGAGAGCCGCTCGTCACGGACGCGGTCACCAATCAGAGCGGGCTGCGGGATCACGTGGTTGAACTCTATGGTTCAGCGGACCAGAAGTGGTGCTCAGTCCTCCCGCGTTCTCTCTATGGTTTCCTCCGTTAAACCGGAAGTTCCGCTCATTCTTCCACCGCTCCTCTCTATTGTTCTTCCGCAGACCCGGAAGTGTCGCTCAGTCCTCCAGCGCCCCTCTCTATCGTCCCTCAGTGCTCCAGCTCCGCCCCCGCACTCCCAAAACGCCCAAATTTGGGCAAAACGGCGCAAAAGGGCTTCAAAAAATGGGAACTTCCCTCACCCCCCCCGGCCACCGCCATGATGGGCACAAGCCGAGCAGTCCATGGTGGCCACACCCACCCCCACGATAGCCACGCCCACCCCAAATGTGGCCGCACCCACCCCCACGATAGCCACGCCCACTCATCGGGAGCCACGCCCACCCCACCAGTGGCCAAACCCGAAGTCCTGGTAGCCACCAGCCCCACGTGACCACTGCCATGGTGGCCACGCCCATCCTGATGGTAGCCACGCCTACCCCCACGATGCTCATCCCCACACTAGCCACGCCCACCCCCACGATGGCTATGTCCATCCCCACAGTTGCCACGCCCATCCCCAGTAGCCACACCCACCCCAATGATAACCACGCCCACTACACATTAGCCACACCCACTCCTATAGTAGCCACGCCCACCCCACTGTAGCCACGCATCCCCACATTATCCACGCCCACCTCAATGCAAACCACACCCACCCCATGATAGCCACGCCCACCCACCACTAACCACGCCCACCCCACATTAACCACGCCCCATTTTCCCGGGGGCGTGGCCGCGGCGCAGGCGGGGGGCGTGGCCAGGGCCGTTTCCGGGGTTTATTCGTTCGCTGCCGTCCAATCACGAGCCCGAGCCCGGTGTGGGGGGGGGGGGGAAGGGGAGGAGGGGGGAGGGGTGGGAGCGCCCCGCCCCCCGCCCCGCCCCTCCCCCCCCATAAATCCATATTTATAGAATTCCGTATTTATAGCCCCGCCCCCACCCCGCGCGCTGCCCCTCCCCCACCCCGCCGGGCTCTCGGGGGGCGGGGGGGGTTGGTGGGGGGGGGGGGTTGGGGAGGGGTTTGGGGGGGTCGGGGAGGGGCGGGGCCCCCCCAGGCCCCGCCCCCCCTCAGTCGTCGATGCAAATCACCTCCCCCCCCCGGGGCTCCTTGCGCTGCTGCTCCAGCGCCTCCGCCTCGCGCTTCACCAGCACCGCGGGGCCGTTCGAGGCTGGGGATGGAAAATGGGGTGGTCAGGGGGGGCTCCGAGACCCCCACCCACCCATGGGAACCCCCAGAGACCCCTCCCCACCCATGGGACCCCCAGAGACCCCCCCGCACCCATGGGAACCCCCTCAGGGACCCCCCCATCAATGGGAGCCCCTCGCGCTTCACCAGCACCGCGGGGCCGTTCGAGGCTGAGGGGGGGAAAACGGGGGGGTCAGGGGGCGTCTGGGACCCCCACCCACCCATGGGAACCCCAGAGACCCCTCCCCACCCATGGGACCCCCAGAGATCCCTCCCCACCCATGGGAACCCCCTCAGGGACCCCCCCATCAATGGGAGCCCCTCGCGCTTCACCAGCACCGCGGGGCCGTTCGAGGCTGAGGGGGGGAAAACGGGGGGGTCAGGGGGGCTCCGAGACCCCCACCCACCCATGGGAACCCCAGAGACCCCTCCCCACCCATGGGAACCCCCTCAGGGACCCCCCCATCAATGGGAACCCCTCGCGCTTCACCAGCACCGCGGGGCCGTTCGAGGCTGGGGATGGAAAATGGGGGGGTCAGGGGGGCTCCGAGACCCCCACCCACCCATGGGAACCCCAGAGACCCCTCCCCACCCATGGGAACCCCCCAGGGACCCCCCCATCAATGGGAGCCCCTCGTGCTTCACCAGCAATGGGGGGAGGGGTCAGACACACCCAGAGACCCCCACCCATGGGTGACACCCTTGGGACCCCTCAGTGACCCCAACCCCCCCCCCTCCCCCCCCCAAATGACCCCTCCAAGGATCCCCCAAACACCCCCAGGGACCCCTCGGTGACTCCTGGTGGCATCTGGCAGCCCGAGGGGGATGTCCCCATTTGTGACCCCCATGTCCCCAATGTGTCCCCCCAGTGTCCCCAGTGTCCCCAGTCTCACCGGAGATGAAGGACCCTGGTGGCATCTGGCTGTAGTTGGCCCCCCCGGGGTGGGGGAGGGCTCCAGCCGGGGGGGTCCCAAAGGTGCCCCCGTAGCTCGGGGGGGTGGCGTAGGGACCCGGCGGGAAGCTCTGGGGACAGGGACACGGCTGTCACCGCCAGGGTCACCGCCAGGGTCACCTCCTGGTGCCACCCCCAGGGTCACTTCCCAGGGTCACCTCCAGGGTCACCGCCAGGGTCACCCCCAGGGTCACCTCCCAGGGTCATCACCCCCAGGGTCACCCCCAGGGTCACCCCCAGGGTCACCGCCAGGGTCACCCCCAGGGTCATCCCCCCCATGTCACCTCCTGGTGCCACCCCCCTGCTGTCACCTGCCTGTGGGGGCAGGGGACATTCCCAGGGCAGGGTGGCAGGGGCACAGGGTGACAGGGTCACAATGTCCCCAGGGTGACAATGTCCCCAGAGCAGTGTGACAGTGTCCCCAGGTGTCACTCACGGGCAGGGGGTGGCTCTCGGTGCCCTTGCTGGCCAGGCGGCTGAGGATGCCATAGTGGGGACAGGGTGACAATGCCGATATCCCCAGGGCAGGGTGACAGGGGCACAGGGGCACAGGGTGACAGTGTCCCCAAGGTGTGACAATGCCAATGTCCCCAAGGGTCACTCACGGGCGGGGGGTGGCTCTCGGTGCCCTTGCTGGCCAGGCGGCTGAGGATGCCATAGTGGGGACAGGGGCAGGGTGACAGTGCTGATATCCTGATATCCCCAGGGCAGGGTGACAGGGGCACAGGGTGACAGTGTCCCCAAGGTGTGACAATGCCAATGTCCCCAGGGTGTCACTCACGGGCGGGGGGTGGCTCTCGGTGCCCTTGCTGGCCAGGCGGCTGAGGATGCCATGGGGGCAGAGTGACAATGCCGATATCCCCGGGGGCAGTGTGACAGGGTGACAATGTCCATATCCCCGGGGGCAGTGTGACAAGGTGACAATGACAGTGTCCCCAAGGGTCACTCACGGGCGGGGGGTGGCTCTCGGTGCCCTTGCTGGCCAGGCGGCTGAGGATGCTGCGCTCGCTCATCTGCAGGCGGGCGGCGATGGGGGGGATGCGGGACAGCGTGGCCGGCAGGCGCGTCACGTCCGCCTTCATGTCACTGAGCAGCTCCTCCAGCTGGTTCAGCACTGCCCGCGGCACAGAGAGAGAGAGACACAGCCCCGTCAGCACCGCCCGGCCCTGCTCGCAGCTTACTCACAGGTTACTCATGGGTTACTCATGGGTTACTCGTGGGGAGGGGGTGGGCGGGAGATACTCACGTGAGAATGGGAGGTAGAGAGAGGGAGGGGGAGGAGGTGGGAGTTACTCAGGGGTTACTCAGAGCTTACTCAGGGTGGCGGGTGGGCGGGGGAGGGGGGCATGCGTGGGGGGAGGGGGTGTGAGTACTCGGGGGATACTCCTGACTTACTCTGGGTTTATTCCTGGCTTACTCAGGGTTTACTCCTGATTTACCTCACCCACAGTGGAGGTACCCCCCCAGCTGTGCTCCTTACTCTGAGTATCTCCTCGAGGTACTCTGGAGATACTCCAGGGTTACTCTTTACGCTCTGGGGGTACTTGTTGGATGTCCCAGTAATACTCCAGGGTTACTCCTGCCTTACTGCAGGCCTGCACACACTGGGCTACTCCATGGCTACTCCATGGCTACTCCTCGGACACGCTGGAGGTGACTCCAGGGATACTCCTGGCATTAAATACACCAGGGATACTCTGGGTTTACTCAGCTCATCCCCCCCAAGTCCTCCAGGCTTTACTCATTAATTACACCAGGGATACTCCGCGCTTACACCGGGGTGCTCCAGCGCATGCAAACACCGGCGCTACTCCAGCCTTACTCCAGCCTTACTCCCAGCATGCACCGCGGGGATACTCCGGGGATGCTCCGCCCAAACAGCCCCAGGCGAGGAGGGAGGAGGGAGGGAGGGAAGGGATCAAGGCGTAAACTACTCCAGAGATACACACAGGACGGCACTAGGGACATACTCCAGCTTTACACCACAGCTACTCAGCAGAGCCACCTCAGCGCCAAGCCACGCCCCCTCCATGCGCCTCCCGCCTTATGCTGACTTTACTCCGAGCTTACTTGGGCTTTATTGCAACTTTGCTCTGCCTTTGCGCTGACTTTACTTGGATTTTACTCCACCTTTACACTGACTTTACTTGGACTTCAGTCTGAATTTACTGAGACTTTAGTCCCAATGTACTCAGACTTCAGTCTGAATTTACTCAGACTTTATGTCACCTTTGCGATCCGAATTCACTCCAAATTTACTCCGCCTTTACTTGGATTTCAGTCTGAATTTACATGGACTTTACTTGGACTTTAGTCCCAATTTACTCAGACTTTAGTCCCAATTTACTCAGACTTTAGCCAAAACTTACTCCAACTTTACTGCTCCTCTACTCATACTCTACTACTCCTCTACTCTACTCCTACTTTACTAGTACTTTACTCCAACTTACTACTACTACTCTACTCCGACTTTACTACGACCTTACTACCACTTTACTCCACCTTTACTACCACCTTTCCTCCACCTTTCCAGCACCTCTCCTGGCGCCCCGTGCCCGGCGTCGCGGCGCAGCCCCGCCCCTGCCCCGCCCCCAGAAAGCACACGCAGAGCAAGGAGACACCGGGAGGCGGCGTTGGGTGGGAGCAAACCCCTCTTTAATGGCGTCACAGGCGCGTACAGAGCACGAGGCGGGCGCTACACGGGCCGAGCCCCGCGCCGGGCGCGCCGGCCCTGCTGCCGCCCCTTACCCTTGTGCAGCACGGCGTTGGCCGGCTTGTTGCCCGCCAGCGACTCCTTGGACAAGTGCTGGTGGCTCTCGGCCAGGCACTCGACCTCGGCGAAGCGCGTGTTGAGCGCCATGGCGGGGTGGCTGGGGTCCTGCGTCATGTTCAGGTAGGCGGCGCGGCGCAGCTGCTCCTCGATCACCAGCGCCTGCTCCAGCAGCTGCAGCGGGACGGGAGGGAGGAGGGGAGGGGTTCAGGTGTGGGGAGAGGGGGGGGTCAGAACTGATTCCATCAACGGCTGGGGGGATCAGAACTGATTCCATCAATGGCTGGGGGGAGCAGAACTGATTCCATTAATGGCTGGAGGGGTCAGCCCTGATTCCATCAATGGCTGGGGGGAGCAGAACTGATTCCATCAACAGCTGGGGGGATCAGAGCTGATTCCATCAACAGCTGGAGGGGTCAGAACTGATTCCATCAACAGCTGGAGGGATCAGGTGTGGGGAGAGGGGGATCAGCCCTGATTCCATCAATGGCTGGGGGGAGCAGAACTGATTCCATCAACAGCTGGGGGGATCAGCCCTGATTCCATCAACAGCTGGGGGGGTCAGCCCTGATTCCATCAATGGCTGGAGGGGATCAGCCCTGATTTCATCAACAGCTGGAGGGATCAGGTGTGGGGAGACGGGGATCAGCCCCTATTCCATCAACAGCTGGAGGGATCAGAGCTGATTCCATCAACAGCTGGGGGGGTCAGAACTGATTCCATCAACGGCTGGAGGGGTCAGAGCTGATTCCATCAACGGCTGGGGGGAGCAGGTGTGGGGAGAGGGGGGGATCAGAACTGATTCCATCAATGGCTGGAGGGGATCAGCCCTGATTCCATCAATGGCTGGAGGGATCAGGTGTGGGGAGACGGGGATCAGCCCTGATTCCATCAACAGCTGGGGGGATCAGCCCCTATTCCATCAACAGCTGGAGGGATCAGAACTGATTCCATCAACAGCTGGATGGGTTCAGGTGTGGGGAGAGGGGGGGATCAGAACTGATTCCATCAACAGCTGGGGGGGTCAGAAGTGACTTCATCAACAGCTGGAGGGATCAGCCCTGATTCCATCAACAGCTGGAGGGGTCAGAACTGATTTCATCAACAGCTGGAGGGGTTCAGGTGTGGGGAGAGGGGGAGCCCCGATTTCATCAACGGCTGGGGGGGATCAGCCCTGATTTCATCAACAGCTGGAGGGGTCAGAACTGATTTCATCAACAGCTGGAGGGGTCAGGTGTTGGTGACTTCAGCCCTGATTTCATCAACAGCTGGGGGAATCAGAACTGATTCCATCAACAGCTGGGGGGATCAGGTGTGGGTGGGTCCAGCCCTGATTCCATCAACAGCTGGAGGGGTCAGAACTGATTCTGTCAACAGCTGGAGGGGTTCAGGTGTTGGTGGGTCCAACCCCGACCTCATCAACAGCTGGAGGGTCCAAGTATGGGTGGGTTTAGCCCTGACCTCATCAACAGCTGGGGGGATCAGCCCTGACCTCATCAACATCTGGAGGGTCCAGGTGTTGGGTCAAGGTTTGAGGAAACCCAACATCTGGAGGGTTCAGGTGTTGGTGGGTCCAACCGTGACCTCACCAACATCTGGACAACACAAATGTCCAGGTGTCCAACCCCGACCTCACCCAACACCTGCAGGACCCGCCCAGGTGTCGGAGCACCCTTGGCCCCCTTCCCGCTCATCCCAGCCCCTCATGCAAGGCCACCCCAGTGCCACCCAGTGCCACCCTCGCTGTCACCCCAGTGCCACCCAGTGCCACCGGTGTCCCCGCGTTGCTGACCTTGAAGCGGCGCGCCAGGAACTTGTTCTTCATCTCCAGGAAGTTCCCCTTGGAGGCCTCGCCCTTGAAGGGTTCGTTGATGACCCCGAAGGCGCCGTCGTTCTGGATGTCGGTCCAGCGCGCGTAGCCGTGGCTGCGCGCTAAGGATGCCACTGTCACCGTGTCACCTGTGTCACCCGTGTCACCTGTGTCACCTGTGTCACCATGCCACCCTGTCACTGCATCATCACATCCCCCATACACACAGCACACAGAGCCGTGGCTGCGCGCTAAGGATGCCACTGTCACCGTGTCACCTGTGTCACCTGTGTCACCTGTCATTGTGTCACCTGTGTCACCTGTGTCACCTGTCACTGTGTCACCTGTGTCACCTGTGTCACCCTGTCACTGCACCATCACATCCCCCATACACAGCACACGGAGCCGTGGCTGTGCGCTAAGGATGCCACTGTCACCATGTCACCTGTGTCACCCGCGTCACCTGTGTCACCTGTGTCACCTGTGACTGTGTCACACTGTCACCATGGCACCATGGCACCATGTCACCCTATCACTGCATCATCACATCCCCCATACACACAGCACACGGAGCCGTGGCTGTGCGCTAAGGATGCCACTGTCACCGTGTCACCATGTCACCTGTGTCACCTGTGTCACCTGTGTCACCTGTCACTGTGTCACACTGTCACGATGTCCCCAACACCTCCCACACACAGCACACAGAGCCGTGGCTGCGTGCTAAGGATGCCACTTGTCACCTGTGTCACCCGTGTCACCTGTGTCACCCGTGTCACCTGTGTCACCTGTGTCACCTGTCACTGTGTGACCATGTCACCTGTGTCACTGTGTCACCCTGTCACTGCATCATCACATCTCCCTGTCCCCAGTGTCCCCCGCATCCAGCACACCAACCATGGGTGCCACCCTCTCCTGGCTGTCACCCTCACTGTGGTGTCACCCTCACTGTGGTGTCACCCTCACTCTGCTGTCACTGTCCCCAGCCCAGGGACACCCCAAATCCCCTGGTGACACCCCTGGTGACACCCCAATCCCCTGGTGACACCCCTGGTGACATCCCAAGGATACAGGACGATGCCAGCCAGCAGCCAGCAGCCGTGTCACCAGTGCCACCCTTTACCATTTACCATTTTGTCACCCTGACTCTGCTGTCACTGTCCCCAGCCCAGGGACACCCCAATCCCCACGGTGACACCCCTGGTGACACCCCAAATCCCCTGGTGACACCCAAATCCCCTGGTGACACCCCAAGGATACAGGACGATGCCAGCCAGCAGCCAGTAGTCGTGGCGCCGGTGCCAGATCTCGTTGAGCTTCCCCGAGGAGATGGCGGCGCGCTCCTCGTTCTGCCACAGCGTGTGCAGCTCTGCAGGGGTGGGGACAGCGGGTCAGGGCTGTCCCCTGGTGTCCCCTGGTGTCCCCTGGGTGTCCCCAGTGTCCCCTGGTGTCCCCATGTCCCCGTGCTCACCCGTGAAGCCGCCGTCGGCGATGTTGAACATGAACCGCGGCTTCTCGGCCTTGTCCTCGCGGCGCCCGTTGGGCCGCGCCTCCCGCTCGGCCTTGGGCTCCTCTGCGGGGAGCGGAACATTCGGGGGGTCAGGGGCAAATTTGGGGGGTCAGGGGAACATTCGGGGGGTCAGGGACACATTTGGGGGGTCAGGGACACATTCGGGGGGTCAGGGATGGGTTTGGGGAGTCAGGGACACATTTGGGGGGTCAGGGGAACATTCGGGGGGTCAGGGATGGGTTTGGGAGGGATCAGGGATGGGTTTGGGGGGTCAGGGACACATTTGGGGGGACAGTGAAACCTTTGGGTGGTCAGGAGGGCATTGGGGGGGTCAGGGACAAATTTGGGGGGGTCAGGGATGGGTTTGGGGTGTCAGGGATGGGTTTGGGGGTCAGGGATGGGTTTGGGGTGTCAGGGATGGGTTTGAGGGGACAGGAACAAATTTGGGGGTTCAGGGATGGGTTTGGGGTGTCAGGGATGGGTTTGGGGGTGTCAGGGACAAATTTGGGGGACAGGGATGGGTTTGGGGTGTCAGGGATGGGTTTGAGGGGACAGGAACAAATTTGGGGAGACAGGGATGGGTTTGGGGGATCAGGGATGGGTTTGGGGGATTCAGGGCACATCTGACCCCCCCTCGGTCCCCCCAAACCCCCCCAGCCCCAACAATAAACGAGACAAGGGGTGGGTTAAGCCACGCCCCCACCAAGTTTGACCACACCTCTTTTTCTAAGCCCCACCCACTCCTATTAGACCACACCCCTTCAAATAAGCACCACCCACTCCGTGCTAGGCCACACCCCCTTCTGTGAAACCCCACCCTGTCTATTAGGACACGCCCCCTTTATCAAGCCATGCCCATCGTGGGTCAGGCCACGCCCCTTTCCCTTAAAGCCCCGCCCCCGTTACCTCGTTTGGGGTCGGGGTCCCCCGGGCGCTCCTTGGGCTCCTCCTCCGGGGCCTTCTCGTCCCCCTTGTCCAGCCCCGGAACCTTCTCGGCCTCGGCACCTGCAGGGTTGGGGTTCTTGGGGCTTTTGGGGTTTTTGGGGGTTTTGGGGTTTTTGGGGTTTTGGGGTTTTTGGGGGTTTTGGGATTTTTGGGGGTTTGGGGATTTGGGGTTTTTGCAGTTTGGGGATTTCCAGGGATTTGGGGTTTTCCAGGGATTTGGGGTTTTTGGGGTTTGGGGTTTTCCAGGGATTTGGGGTTTTTGGGGTTTGGGGTTTTGGGGTTTCTGGGATTTGGTGTTTCCCAGGATTTGGGGTTTTTGGGATTTGGGGTCTTCCATGGATTTGGGATTTTGGGTTTCTGGGATTTGGGTTTCCCAGGATTTGGTGTTTCCAGGATTTGGGGTTTCTGGGATTTGGGGTTTTTGGGGTTCCCGGGATTTGGGGTTTTTGGAGTTCCCAGGATTTGGGGTTTTTGGCATCAGGGATTTTGGGGGTTCCCAGGATTTGGGGTTTTTAGGATTTGGGGTTTTTGGGGTTCCCGGGATTTGGGGTTTTTGGGGTTCCCAGGATTTGGGGTTTTTGGCATCAGGGATTTTGGGGGTTCCCAGGATTTGGGGGTTCCCGGGGGGGTCTCACCTGGCCGCTCCTCGCGGGCCGGGGGCCCTTCGGCCTCGGGGTCCCTGTGGCCGGGTCCCTCCTCCTCCTCCCCCTTGCGGGGCCCTTCGGCCTCGCTGCCATCGCCCGGCGACGGTGGCGCCTCGGGGACAGGGGGCTGTGGGGACAGGAGGGGCTGTCACCCTCAGTGTCCCCATCCGTGGGGACATCGCCCCCCTGAGAGTGACACTGAGGGGGGACACGGGGACAGGGATGGGGACAGGAGGGTGGGGACAGTGTTGGGGACAGGGATGGGGACAAGGACAGGAGGGTGGGGACAGCGTTGGGGACAGCGAGGACACAGCTGGGGACAGGGATGGGGACAAGGACAGGAGGGTGGGGACAGCGTTAGGGACAGTGTTGGGGACAGCGAGGACACAGCTGGGGACAGGGATGGGGACAAGGACAGGAGGGTGGGGACAGCGCTGGGGACAGCAAGGACACAGCTGGGGACAGGGATGGGACAGAGTTGGGGACAGGGAGGCCGTGCTGGGGACAGGGACAGGGTTGGGGACAGTTGTGTCACTCACATCTGTCTCCATCTTCTCGGGGCCTTTGGGCTCTTTCTCGTCCCTGGTGTCACCCTCGTCCCTGTCCGGGGGTGGCCCTGGCCCGTCCCCGCGCTCGCTGGGCGCCGGCGTGGCTGGGGACAGGGGACATCAGCACATTGGTCCCCATCCTGTCCCCAGCCGTGTCCCCATGCCCCCAGCTGTGTCCCCAGACATGTCCCCATCCCTGTCCCCATGTCCCCATCCCTGTCCCCATCCATGTCCCCATTCCTGTCCCCACCCCTGTCCCCATGCCCCCAGCTGTGTCCCCAGCTGTGTCCCCATCCCCGTCCCCATGTCCCCATCCCTGTCCCCATGTCCCCATCCCTGTCCCCCTGCCATGTTCCCATGTCCCCATCCCTGTCCCCACCCCTGTCCCCATGACCCCCCCAGCTGTGTCCCCATCCCTATACCCATGTCTCCATGTCCCCATCCCTGTCCCCACGCCTGTCCCCATGCCCATCCCCATGTCCCCATGTCCCCATCCCTGTCCCCAGCCATGTTCCCTGTCCCTCTGCCCCCATCCCTCTCCCCATGTCCCCATCCCTGTCCCCATCCTTGTCCCCGTGTCCCCATCCCTGTCCCCGTGACGCCCCCATTGTGTCCCCATCCCTGTCCCCTGTCCCCATTGTGTCCCCACCCCTGTCCCCTGTCCCCACGGTGTCCCCTGTCCCTGTCCCCATGGTGTCCCCACCCCTGTTCCCACGGTGTCCCCTGTCCCTGTCCCCGTGGTGTCCCCGCCGTGGGTACCGGGTGTGGGGGGCGCGGGGCTGGGGGGGCCGCTCTGCTCGGGGCTGGGGGGTCCGGTCTTGGCGGGGGAGGAGGCGCGGGACGAGCGCTTGGAGTCGGCGCTGGGCTCGGGGGCCAGCTCGGGCAGGGACCAGCGCCCGTTGATGTGCTCAAACTCCTGCACCTGCACAGGGGACATGGAGGGGTCAGGGATCCCAAAAACCCTGAAAATCCATCCCAAAAACCTCAAAAACCCCAAAAAATCCCACCCCAAAAACATCAAAATCCACCCCTAAAACCTGCCCCAAAAAGGGACCCTAGAACATGCCCAGGGCCCAGCTCGGGCAGGGACCAGCGCCCGTTGATGAGCTCCAACTCCTGCACCTGCACAGGGGACAGGAGGGGTCAGGGGAACACAAAAACCCTGAAAACCCCAAAAATTCCAAAAATCCCACCCCAAAACCATCAAAAACCCTGAAAATCCACCCCAAAAACCCCAAAAAGGGACCCTAGAACATGCCCAGGGCCCAGCGCTCGTTGATGTGCTCGAACTCCTGCACCTGCACAGGGGACGTGGAGGGGTCAGGGGAACACAAAAACCCCAAAAATCCACCCCAAAAACATCAAAATGGACCCCTAAAACATCCCCAGGGCCCAGCTCGGGCAGGGACCAGCGCCCGTTGATGAGCTCGAACTCCTGCACCTGCACAGGGGACGTGGAGGGGTCAGAGGATCCCAAAAACCCTGAAAACCCCAAAAAATCCCACCCCAAAAACATCAAAATCCACCCCTAAAACCTGCCCCAAAAAGGGACCCTAGAACATGCCCAGGGCCCAGCTCGGGCAGGGACCAGCGCCCGTTGATGAGCTCGAACTCCTGCACCTGCACAGGGGACACAACAGGGGGGGTAAAAAACCCCCAAAACCCTAAAAACCCCAAAAATCCACCCCAAAACCCCCCAAAATCCACCCCAAAAACCTGCCCAAGGAACCCCAGGTGTCCAGGCTGTTCCCAGGTGTGTCCCCAGGTGTCCCCAGGTGTCCCAGGGCTGTCCCTGGCTGTCCCAGCCTGTCCCCAGGCATTCAGGCTGTCCCAGGTGTGTCCCCAGGTGTCCAGCCTGTCCCCAGCCTGTCCCCAGGTGCTCAGGCCTGTCCCCAGGTGTGTCCCCAGCCTGTCCCCAGGTGTCCCAGGTACCTTTTCCTTGACAAGGGACATGACTCCAATGCGGGTCAGCGCCTGCTGCTGGCTCAGCCCCTTCCCGTGTTCAGGCTGGGCTGTCCCCAGCCTGTCCCTGGGTGTCCCTGGGTGTCCCAGGTGTCCCCAGGTGTGTCCCCAGCCTGTCCCCAGGTGTCCCAGGTACCTTTTTCTTGACGAGGGACATGACTCCGATGCGGGTCAGCACCTGCTGCCGGCTCAGCCCCTCCCTGGGGACGCCGTCCGCGAAGGTCTCGGAGCCGTCGGCGCCCGGCTCGCACAGGTGGCGCATGAACAGGGACACGTAGGCCCTGGGGACAGGGACAGCATGAATGGGGACAGGGGACAGGGACAGCATGAATGGGACAGCATGAACAGGGACAGCATGAATGGGGACAGGGACAGCATGAACAGGGACAGCATGAATGGGGACAGGGACAGCAGGAACAGGGACACGTAGGCCCTGGGGACAGGGACAGCATGAATGGGGACAGGGGACAGGGACAGCATGAACAGGGGACAGGGGACAGGGACAGCATGAATGGGGACACGTAGGCCCTGGGGACAGGGACAGCATGAATGGGGACAGGGACAGCATGAATGGGGACACGTAGGCCCTGGGGACAGGGACAGCATGAATGGGGACAGCAGGAACAGGGACAGCATGAATGGGGACAGCATGAATGGGACAGCATGAACAGGGACAGCATGAATGGGGACAGGGACAGCATGAACAGGGACACGTGGGCCCTGGGGACAGGGACAGCATGAATGGGGACAGGGACAGCAGGAACAGGGACACGTGGGCCCTGGGGACAGGGACAGAATGAACAGGGACAGGGATAGCATGAACAGGGACAGGGACAGCAGGAACAGGGACAGCATGAACAGGGACACGTGGGCCCTGGGGACAGGGGACAGCATGAATGGGGACAGCAGGAATGGGGACAGGGACAGCAGGAACGGGGACAGCATGAACAGGGGACAGCATGAATGGGGACAGGGACAGCATGAACAGGGACACGGAGGCCCTGGGGACAGGGACAGCATGAATGGGGACAGGGACAGCAGGAACAGGGACAGCATGAACAGGGACAGCAGGAACAGGGACAGCATGAATGGGGACAGGGACAGCAGGAACAGGGACAGCAGGAACAGGGACAGCATGAATGGGGACAGGGACAGCAGGAACAGGGACAGCATGAAGAGGGACAGCATGAATGGGGACAGCATGAATGGGACAGCATGAACAGGGACAGCAGGGACAGCAGGAACAGGGACACGTGGGCCCTGGGGACAGCGCTCAGGGCCACTGCTGGGCCACCAACCGCGGGGACACTGCCACCACCAGCGCCACCACCACCCCTGGGCCACCACCCCATGGCCACTGCCACCAACCCTGTGCCACCACCGCCTGTGCCACTGCCACCAACCGAGCCACCACCCCTGATTGTGCCACTGACACTGCCCGTGCCCCTGCCTGTGCCACCTGTGCCACCACGCCCACACACCCTGCCCCAAGGTCACTGTCCCCACAGATCCTGTCCCCAGTGTCCCCCAATGTCCCCAGTGTCCCCAATGTCCCCACAGACTCCAATGTCCCTGCTGTCCCCACAGTCCCCAGTGTCCCCAGTGTCCCTGATGTCCCCACAGTCCCCAGTGTCCCCAATGTCCCCAGTGTCGACACAGTCCCCAGTGTCCCTGCTGTCCCCAATGTCCCCAGTGTCCTCAATGTCCCCAATGTCCCCAGTGTCCCCAGTGTCCCCAATGTCCCCAATGTCCCCAGTGTCCCTGCCGTCCCCGCACCATCAGCCCGTCCCCTCGTCACGGCGCCCGTGGGGGCTGTGCCGGGGTCATGGCAGGGACCAGGGACCTGCCACCGCTCTGGCGTCCCCTGGGCCACACCCGGCCCCCCGAGGGGGACACGGGGACATCGGGGGTGGCTTTGTGTTGGGCTGAGGGGGACACGGCCTCGTCCGGGCCCCAGGAACACCGACAGGGACAGCGCTCGGCTGAGTAAGGGCTCATCATGTGGCACGGGGACAGCGGGGACATCGGGGGACACTGGGGACATTGGGGACATCGGGGACATTGGGGACATTGGGGACATCGGGGACATCGGGGACATCGGGGACATTGGGGACATTGAGGGGCATTGGGCACACTGGGGACATTGGGCACATTGGGGACATCGGACACATTGGGGACATTGGGGACATGGGACAATGGAGGGCACAGGGCCACACAGGAAGATGAGGGGACACGGGGACAATAAGGACATGGGGATGAAAGGACACACAGAGGACATGGGGACAACATGAGGACATGGGGACACACGGACACCTCACTACCCTGCCACCACCTGTCCCCCTGACGCCACCGCCTGTCCCCAGTGCCACCACCCGGTGTCAACCCTTGTCCCCAGTGCCACCACCCGTCCCTGATGCCACCACCCGTCCTTGACGCCACCTTTCCCCCATGGATCCTGTGGCCTCCGCAGTGCCACCACCCCTCCCCGGTGTCCCCAGGTGTGTCCCCAGGTGTGTCCCCTTTGTCACCTACTTGAACTCCTTCTCGGTTTTGCCCCGCAGGTCCCTCACGAGCCACTGGGAGGTGAAGGCGTCCTGGGGGGGCATCCCCCAGCGCATGACGGCGTTGAGGAAAGCCTTGCGCTGCCTCGTGTTGAACCCCAGCACCTGGGGGGACAGCGGGGACATTGGGGACACTGGGGACATTGGGGGCATTGGGGACATTGGGGACACCGGGGGCATTGGGGACATCAGGGACATTGGGGACATTGGGGAAATTGGGGGCATTGGGGGCATCGGGGACATTGGGGACATTGGGGAACATTGGGGGCATTGGGGAACATTGGGGGCATTGGGGGCATCAGGGACACTGGGGACATTGGGGGCATTGGGGGCATCAGGGACATTGGGGGCATTGGGGACATTGGGGACATTGGGGGCATTGGGTGCACCAGGGGGACATTGGGGGCATTGGGGACATTGGGGATGTTGGGGGCATCGGGGGCACCAGAGGGTCAGGGGGACATTGGGGACACAGGTGACAGGGGACACTCTGCCATCATCCCTCAAGGTGCTGAGGAAAGCCTTGCGCTGCCTCGTGTTGAACCCCAACACCTGGGGACACATTGGGGACACATTGGGGACATCAAGGGGACATTGGGGACATTGGCTGTGCAGAGTCACCCCCCATGCCTTGTCCCCAGATGTGGGCACAGTGGGCTCCAGGTGACCCCTGACCCTCTGATTTGGGGACCCAGGTGCTGAGGGGTCACTCAGGTGTCTGAGCCCCATGTGGAGGTGACCCAGGTGGCCCCAGGGGTGTCCCCAAGCCCCCGGGAATGTCCCCAAGCTCCCGCGAATGTCCCCAAGCCCCTCAGGGGTGTCCCCAGGGATGTCTCCAAGCCCCTCAGGTGTGTCCCAGGGGTGTCCCCAGGGTGTCCCCAGGTGTCCCCAGGGGGGTCCCCCCCTCACCTCGATGTTGCCGCCCACCCGGGCCAGCAGTGGGGGGAGGGGTTTGTCCTTCTCGTTCCGCAGCTGCCGCTTGGACTGACGCCGGCCTGGGGGAGGGGAGGGGTCAGCAACCCCCCCCCATGGCACCCTGACCCCCCACATGGCACCCTGACCCCCTTAGGGACACCCTGACCCCCCCCCATGGCACCCTGACCCCCCCAATGGCACCCTGACCCCCCCACAATGGCACCTTGACCCCCCCATGGCACCCTGAGCCCCCCCCTTGGTGACACTGTGACCCCCTTAGGGACACCCTGAGCCATCTTGGGCCACCCCAAATGCCCCAGGACCTCTGAGCCCCCTTGGGGACACTCTGACCCCCTTGAGGACACCCAGACCCCTTTGGGGACACCCAGACCCCCTTGAGGACACCCAGACCCCCTTGGGGACACCCAGACCCCCTTTGGGGACCCCCTGTCCCCCCAGGGTCCCTCACCCTCGGGCCGCTCGTCGAAGTCCTCGTCCTCCTCCTCGGAGCCCACCGAGTACTCGGACTGGTTGTCTGGGGGACACGGTGGGGACACTCAGTGACAGCCCGGTGTGTCCCAGTGTGTCCCAGAGCCACCCCAGTCTGTCCCAGTGTGTCCCAGTGCCATCTCAGTGTGTCCCAATTCATCCCAGTCCCATCCCAATCCCATCCCAGTCCCTCCCAGTGCCCACCTTGGTCCTCCTGGGCGGCATCATTGTAGTTGCCCTGCTTGCGCACGCGCTTGCCCTTGCCCAGGTTCCATCCCAGTCTGTCCCAATGCTATCCCAGTGTATCCCAGTCTGTCCTAATGCTATCCCAGTGCCATCCCAGTGTATCCCAGTCCCTCCCAGTCCCTCCCAGTGCCCACCTTGGTCCTCCTGGGCAGCATCGTTGTAGTTGACCTGGGCTTGCCCTTGCCCGGGTTCCATCCCAGTTTGTCCCAATGCTATCCCAGTGTATCCCAGTGTGTCCCAATGCCATCCCAGTGCCATCCCAGTGCCATCCCAGTCCCTCCCAGTCCATCCCAGTCCCTCCCAGTGCCCACCTTGGTCCTCCTGGGCAGCATCATTGTAGTTGACCTGCTTGCGCACGCGCTTGCCCTTGCCCAGGTTCCATCCCAGTCTGTCCCAATGCTATCCCAGTGTGTCCCAGTGCCATCCCAGTCCATCCCAGTCCCTCCCAGTCCGTCCCAGTCCCTCCCAGTGCCCACCTTGGTCCTCCTGGGCAGCATCATTGTAGTTGACCTGCTTGCGCACGCGCTTGCCCTTGCCCAGGTTCCGGGCCAGGTCCTCCTGCTGCTGCTCGTAGTGGTGCCTCAGCAGCTTCTCCCAGTAGTCGGGGTCCACGTTCTCCTCCTGCTTGATGATCTCGCGCTCGATCTCCTCGATCTGCCGGACACTCGGGGTCACTCGGGGTCACCCGGGGTCACCCAGGGTCACTCGGGGTCACCCAGGGTCACCCGGGGTCACCCGGGGTCAGTGCCATGTTGGTCAGCGCTGGGGATGGTGTGCCCAGCTCTGGTGTCCCTGTCCTTGGTGTCTCCAGCATCATCAGCATCATCATCATCCCCATCTCCATCCTCCTCATCATCATCATCCCCATCTCCATCATCATCCTTATCCTCATCATCATCTCCACCTCCATCATCATCATCATCCCCATCTCCATCATCCTCATCATCATCATCCCCATCTCCATCATCCTCATCCCCATCTCCATCATCATCATCATCATCATCTCCATCTCCACTGTTCCCATCTTCATCATTTTCATCATCTTCATCTCCACTGTCTCCATCATCTCCATCCTCTCCAGTCCTCAACTCCATCATCTCACTGTCCCCATCCCATTGTCCCAAATCCCACTGACCCCAATTGCATTGTCCCCATCCCATTGTCCCCAATCTCCTTGTCCCCATCCCATTGTCCCCATCCCATTGTCCCCATCCCATTGTCCCCATCCCACTGTCCCAATCCTATTGTCCCCAATCCCACTGACCCCAATCCCACTGACCCCAGTCCCATTGTCCCCATCCCATTGTCCCAATCCCATTGTCCCAAATCCCACTGACCCCAATTGCATTGTCCCCATCCCATTGTCCCCAATCTCCTTGTCCCCATCCCATTGTCCCCATCCCACTGTCCCCATCCCATCGTCCCCATCCCATTGTCCCAATCCTATTGTCCCCAATCCCACTGACCCCAATCCCACTGACCCCAGTCCCATTGTCCCCATCCCATCGTCCCCATCCCATTGTCCCCAATCTCCTTGTCCCCATCCCATTGTCCCCATCCCACTGTCCCCATCCCATCGTCCCCATCCCATTGTCCCAATCCTATTGTCCCCAATCCCACTGACCCCAATCCCACTGACCCCAGTCCCATTGTCCCCATCCCATCGTCCCCATCCCATTGTCCCCAATCTCCTTGTCCCCATCCCATTGTCCCCATCCCACTGTCCCCAATCCCACTGTCCCCATCCCATTGTCCCCATCACTTCCCTCTCCACCATCTCCAATGTCCCCATGTCCTTCACCCACCCAACATCTCTCCATCCCCGCCACGCCCATGTCCCCCAGTGTCCCCCCAGTGTCCCCCCAGTGTCCCCATTGTCCCCAGTGTCCCCAGCACACCTTGTCCTCCTCCCTGACGACGTACTGGGCCACCTTGAAGGAGCTCAGGTACTCGTTCATGTTCTGCACGTCGGCGTCGTCGGTGGCGTCCTGGTTGCGGTCCAGCAGCCGCGCGATGGCCTCGTTGTCGTAGTGGATGACGCTGCTGTCCTCCTCCTTGTTGTCCCCTGCGTGTGGCCACGCCGTGTCACGCGTGCTGGGACACGGCCGGACACGGCCACGCGTGTGCTGGGACACAGTCACGCGTGCTGGGACACGGCCGGACACGGCCACGCGTGCTGGGACACGTGGGGACGCGCTCCAAGGTGATGTGACACGGTTTTGTCACACCCCAACATGGCTTGACATGGCCCAATGTGGCTTTGTCACTTCTCAAGGTGATGTGACACGGCTTTGTCACACCCCAGCTTGGCCCAACATGGCCCAGTGCAACCCAATATGGCCCAGTCCAGCTCAACATGGCCCAGTCCAGCTCAACAAGGCCCAGTTCAACTCAACACGGCCCAGTCCAACCCAACACGGCCCAGTCCAACCCAACACAGCCCAGTCCAGCCCAACACAGCCCAGTCCAGCCCAACAAGGCTCAGTCCAGTCCAGCACGGCCCAGTCCAACCCAACAAGGCTCAGTCCAACCCAACACGGCCCAGTCCAGCCCAACATGGCCCAATATGGCCCAGTCCAACCCAACACGGCCCAGTCCAGCCCAACAAGGCCCAGTCCAACACAACACGACCCAACATGGCCCAGTTGAACCCAACAAAGCCCAGTCCAACCCAACAAGGCTCAATCCAGCCCAACACGGCCCAGTCCAACCCAACACAGCCCAGTCCACCCCATCCCATTATCCCATCCCATTGATCCCACCCCATCGATCCCACCCCATCAATCCCATCCCACCCCATGCCCACCCTCATTCTCGTCCTTGAAGAGCTCCTCGGTGCCGAACTTGAGGATGTCGTCGAGCTCCTGCTTGGACATGGAGCCGGCCTTGGAGCCCAGCCCCGGGCGCACCACCAGGTGCGTCAGCATCATCTTGCGCTTGGCCACCTGCGTGATCCGCTCCTCCACCGAGGCCCGCGTCACGAAGCGGTAAATCATCACCTTGTTGGCCTGGCCGATGCGGTGAGCCCGGCTGAAGGCCTGAGAGGGAGGGGACAGGTCAGGGACAGCGTGGGGACAGCGTGGGGACACACCAGGGGCATGACAGATGGGATGGGGACAGGTCAGAGACAGAGTGGGGACAGCGTGGGGACAGGTCAGGGGCATGTCAGATGGGATGGGGACACACCAGAGAGACCCCAGGGACATGAGGGGACAGCCTGGCCGATGCGGTGAGCCCGGCTGAATGCCTACGGGGATGGGGACAGCTCAGGGACAGCGTGGGGACACAGAAGGGACATGACAGATGGGATGGGACACACCAGGGACATGAGGGGACAGCCTGGCCCATGGGGTGAGCCCGGCTGAACGCCTACGGGGACGGGGACATGGTGGGGACATGGTGGGGACAGGTCAGGGACATGTCAGATGGGATGGGGACACCCCAGGGACATGAGGGGACAACCTGGCCAATGTGGTGAGCTCCACTGAAGGCCTGCAGGGACAGGGACACTGTCCAGGTGCCCAAGTGATGGCATTACACAGGTGCCAGTGCCCAGGTGTGTGCCAGTGCCCAGGTGTGTGCCAGTGCCCAGGTGTGTGTCAGTCCCCAGGTGTGTGCCAGTGCCCAGGCGTGTGACAGTGCCCAGGTGTGTGCCAGTGCCCAGGTGTGTGACATTGTCCAGGTGTGTGTCAGTCCCCAGGTGTGTGCCAGTGCCCAGGTGTGTGCCAGCGCCCAGGTGCCAGTCCCCAGGTGTGTGCCAGCGCCCAGGTGTGTGCCAGTGCCCAGGTGCCGGTGCCCGGGTGCCCACCTGGATGTCGTTGTGGGGGTTCCAGTCCGAGTCGAAGATCACCACCGTGTCGGCCGTTGCCAGGTTGATGCCGAGGCCCCCGGCCCGCGTCGACAGCAGGAAACAGAACTGCTGCGCCCCCGGCGCTGCCCCCCCGGCGTCAGTGACGGACCCAAACCGCCCCAAATTCACCCCAAAATCACCCTCACACTGCTGCGCCCCCGGCGCTGCCCCCCCGGCGTCAGTGACGGACCCAAAATACCCCAAATTCACCCCAAAATCACCCTCACACTGCTGCGCCCCCGGCGCTGCCCCCCCGGCGTCAGTGACGGACCCAAAACACCCCAAATTCACCCCAAAATCACCTGAATTCCTCAGGACACCTCAACTCCCCCTGTCCCCATGCCTGTCCCTGTCCCCTGTCCCTGTCCCCATCCCTGTCCCTGTCATTGTCCCCATCCCTGTCCCCTGTCCCCGTCCCTGTCCCCTGTCCCTGTCCCCGTCCCTGTCCCCATCCCTGTCCCCTGTCCCCGTCCCTGTCCCCTCTGTCCCCATCCCTGTCCCCGTCCCTGTCCCCGTCCCTGTCCCCTGTCTCTACCGTTGAAGCGGTCGATGGCCTCCTGCCGCAGGGCCCCTGTCCCCTGTCCCCGTCCCTGTCCCTGTCCCTTGTCCCCGTCCCTGTCCCCATCCCTCTCCCTGTCCCCTGTCCCTGTCCCTGTCCCCTGTCGTCGTCCCTGTCCCCTCTCCCTGTCCCCATCCCTGTCCCTGTCCCCTCTGTCCCCATCCCCGTCCCTGTCCCCTGTCCCTACCGTTGAAGTGGTCGATGGCCTCCTGCCGCAGGGCCCTGCTCCATCCCCTGTCCCCTGTCCCTGTCCCCTGTCCCTGTCCCCATCCGTGTCCCCTGTCCCCGCCCCTGTCCCTGTCCCCTCTGTCCCCGTCCCCTGTCCCTACCGTTGAAGCGGTCGATGGCCTCCTGCCGCAGGGCCCCGGTGATGCCGCCGTCGATGCGCTCGTACTTGTAGCCCTCGTAGTCCAGGAAATCCTCCAGCAGGTCCAGCATCTTCGTCATCTGTGAGCACTGGTCAGACTGGGAGGCACTGGGAGGGAACTGGGAGGGACTGGGAGGCACTGGGAGGGATTGGGAGGCACTGGGAGGGACTGGAGACCCTGTACTGGGCACACTGGGAGGCACTGGGAGAGCCCATACTGGGCAGACTGGGGGGATTTGGGGTATTTTGGGGTCCCACCTGGGAGAAGATGAGCACGCGGTGGTTTTGGGGATATTTTGGGATATTTTAGGGTGGTTTTGGGTCCCACCTGGGAGAAGATGAGCACGCGGTGGTTCTGGGTGTGGTTTTGGGGATATTTTGGGATATTTTAGGGTGGTTTTGGGTCCCACCTGGGAGAAGATGAGCACGCGGTGGTTCTGGGGGGATTTTGGGTGGTTTTGGGGATATTTTGGGATATTTTGGGGTCCCACCTGGGAGAAGATGAGCACACGGTGGTTCTGCTCCTTCAGCTTGCGCAGCATCTTCTGCAGCAGCAGCAGCTTCCCCGAGGCCTTGATCAGGGCCCCGCCCTCGTAGGCGCCACTCGGCAGCTTCGGGGACTCCTGGGGACAGGGACACCGCCAGGTCACCCATGGGGACATTGCCAGGTCACCCATGGGGACACCACCCATGGGGACACCGCCAGGTCACCCACAGGGACACTGCCAGGTCACCCATGGGGACACCACCCATGGGGACACCGCCAGGTCACCCACAGGGACACTGCCAGGTCACCCATGGGGACACCACCCATGGGGACACCGCCAGGTCACCCACAGGGACACTGCCAGGTCACCCATGGGGACACCACCCATGGGGACACCACCGTGTCACCCACAGGGACAGGTGTCCCCCCACGATCTCCATGTCCCCTGCTCCTCCACCCCATGTCCCTCTGTCCCTGCTGTGTCACTCCAACCCCTTCTTGTCCCCACATCCCTCCATGTCCGTCCCCATGTCCCCTCCCTGTCCCCATGTCCCCTCCCTGTCCCCATGTCCCCCCATGTCCTCTCCTTGTCCCCATGTCCCTGTGTCCCCATGTCCCCTCACACCCCCAACTGTCCCCATGTCCATGGTGTCCCTGGTGTCCCCGTGTCCCCCCACACCCTCAACTGTCCCCATGTCCCCACTGTCCCTGGTATCCCCATGTCCCTGTTGTCCCCATGTCCCCCCACACCCCCCAATGCCCCCCACGTCCCCATTGTCCCCATGTCCCCCTACACTCCCAGTGTCCCCATGTCCCCACTGTCCCTGGTGTCCCCATATCCCTGTTGTCCCCATGTCCCCCCACACCCCCGGTGTCCCCATGTCCCCACTGTCCCTGGTATCCCCGTGTCCCCACTGTCCCTGTTGTGTCCCGTGTCCCTGTTGTCCCCATGTCCCCCCACACCCCCCGCTGCCCCCCACGTCCCCGCTGTCCCCATGTCCCCCCACACCCCCCGCTGCCCCCCACGTCCCCGCTGTCCCCATGTCCCCACCATGGCAGCCACGGGGAACAGGTAGGGGTGGTTGCAGCACTTCTTGAGGTCCATCATGATGTTGAGCAGCGACACCTGGTTCCCCCCGCCCCGCGAGTTGAGCGCCTCGAAGTTCCTCGTCAGGATGTACTTGTAGTACTTCCTGCGGGGACAGCGGTGCCACCGGCCGCTCTGGGGACAGTCCCCAGGGCAGGGGACATTGGGGACATTGGGGACAGGGCCCTACTTCTGCATGGGGCTGAGCTCCACGCGCACGATCAGCTCCGTCTTGGCCGGCATGTTCTTGAAGACGTCGGCCTTGAGGCGCCGCAGCATGTGGGGACCCAGCAGGTCGTGGAGCTTCTTGATCTGGTCCTCCTTGGAGATGTCGGCAAACTCCTCCAGGAAGCCCTCCAGGTTACTGGGGACACGGGGACACGGACAGTGAGGGGACATGGGGACAGTGAGGGGACATGGAGGAACTCCTCCAGGTTACTGGGGACACGGGGACACGGACAGTGAGGGGACATGGGGACAGGGACAGGGTCAGTGAGGGGACAGGGACAGTGAGGGGACATGGAGGAACTCCTCCAGGTTACTGGGGACACGGGGACAGGGACAGTGAGGGGACAGGGACAGTGAGGGGACATGGGGACATGGAGACATGGAGGGGACACAGGAACTCCTCCAGGTTACTGGGGACACGGGGACACGGACAGTGAGGGGACAGGGACAGTGAGGGGACATGGAGAGGACAGGACCACCATGGGGACATGGAGGGGACACAGGAAGCCCTCCAGGTCACCATGGGGACACAGGGACAGTCAGTGAGGGGACATGGGGACACGGGGACAGGGTGAGCTTGGGGACACCAGAATTTGGTGGGACAGGAGGTGACCAGAGGTGACAGAAGGGACAGGAGGTGACACAAGGGACACAAAGGTGACACAGGGGGTGACAGGCGACACAGGAGGGGACAAGTGACACAGGGGGTGACACAGGGGGTGACACAGGTGACCCAGGGGGTGACACAGGGGGTGACAAAGGTGACACAGGTGACCCAGGTGACCCAGGGGTGACACAGGGGGTGACACAGGTGACACAGGTGACCCAGGGGTGACACAGGGGGTGACACAGGTGACACAGGTGACCCAGGGGACGCACTTGAAGCGCTCGGGGGTGAGGAAGTTGAGCAGGTGGAACAGCTCCTGCATGGGGACATGGGGGACACAGGGGGTGACACAGGGGGTGACACAGGTGACAGGGGACAGGTGACACAGGTGACACAGGTGACACAGGTGACCCAGGGGACGCACTTGAAGCGCTCGGGGGTCAGGAAGTTGAGCAGGTGGAACAGCCCCTGCATGGGGACACAGAGGGTGACATGGGGGGTGACACAGGTGACACAGGTGACACAGGGGGTGACACAGGGGGTGACACAGGTGACCCAGGTGACCCAGGGGACACACTTGAAGCGCTCAGGTGTCAGGAAGTTGAGCAGGTGGAACAGCTCCTGCATGGGGACACAGGTGACACAGGGGGTGACACAGGGGGTGACACAGGGGGTGACCCAGGTGACCCAGGGGACACACTTGAAGCGCTCAGGTGTCAGGAAGTTGAGCAGGTGGAACAGCTCCTGCATGGGGACACAGGTGACACAGGGGGTGACACAGGGGGTGACACAGGTGGTGACCCAGGGGGTGACACAGGTGACACAGGGGGTGACCCAGGTGACCCAGGGGACGCACTTGAAGCGCTCGGGGGTCAGGAAGTTGAGCAGGTGGAACAGCTCCTGCATGGGGACACAGGTGACACAGGGGGTGACAGAGGGGGGACAGGTGACACAGGTGACACAGGTGACCCAGGGGGTGACCCAGGTGACCCAGGGGACGCACTTGAAGCGCTCAGGTGTCAGGAAGTTGAGCAGGTGGAACAGCTCCTCCAGGTTGTTCTGCAGCGGGGTCCCCGTCAGCAGCAGCTTGTGCTCGATCTTGTACCCGTTCAGCACCCGGAAAAACTGCGGGGACACGGCCTCAGACACCCCAAAACCGCCGGGGCACCCCCAGACGCACCTGGGGAGCCCCAAAACACACCTGGGGCACCCCTGATCCACCCTCAGACACCCCAAAACCGCCGGGGCACCCCCAGACGCACCTGGGGAGCCCCAAAACACACCTGGGGCACCCCTGATCCACCCCTCAGACACCCCAAAACCGCCGGGGCACCCCCAGACGCACCTGGGGAGCCCCAAAACACACCTGGGGCACCCCTGATCCACCCCTCAGACACCCCAAAACCACCTGGGCACCCCCAGATAGAGCAGGGGTGCCCCAAAATGCACCCGGGGCACCCCAAAATACACCTGAGCACCCCAAAACCACCTGGGCACCCCCAGACATACCTGGGGCACCCCAAAACCACCTGGGGCACCCCAAAACCACACCAGGGCACCCTCAGGGACCCTAAAAATCAGGGATTCCCGGGTTTTGGGGTGCCTCCCACTCACACCCCCAGCTTGTGGGGTGCCCCCCAGCCCCACACCCGGGTTTTGGGGTGCCCCCAGCCCCATGCTCGGTTTTTGGGGTGCCCCCAGCCCCATGCTCGGTTTTTGGGGTACCCCCAGCCCCATGCTCGGTTTTTGGGGTGTCCCCCACCTTGCTCTGGTTGTTCTTGAGCCTGTGGGCCTCATCCACCACCAGGCAGGTACCCAACAATCGCCACCCACACCTCGGGGTTTTGGGGTCCCATGCCCGGGTTTTGGGGTCCCATCCCCAGGATTTGGGGTGCCCCCAGCCCCATGGATGGTTTTTGGGGTGTCCCCCACCTTGCTCTGGTTGTTCTTGAGCCTGTGGGCCTCGTCCACCACCAGGCAGGCCCAGCGGATGGAGCCCAGCGCCGCCTGGTCGATGGTGATGAGCTCGTAGGACGTGAGCAGAACGTGGAACTTCACCTGGGCCTCGCGCTGCGGGCACGGGCACGGGCTCAGGGGGACCCCAAAACGGGGCACGGACACACAGGGAGCCCCAAAAGGTGGGAAAACCCCATCCAGAACCCTCCAAACACCACCCAGAACCCCAAAAACCCATCCAGAAGCCCAGAATCCTGCACGGCACCCCAAAACATGGAAAAACCCACCCAGAACCCCAAAACAGGGCACAGCCTCACAGGGAACCCCAAAAGGTGGAAAAACCCCATCCAGAACCCTCCAAACCCCACCCAGAACCCCAAAACCTCACCCAGAACCCCAAAACCCATCCAGAACCCCCAAAACCCATTCAGAACCCCAAAAACCCACCCAGAACCCCAAAAACCCATTCAGAACACTCCAAACCCCACCCAGAACCCCAAAAACCCATCCAGAACCCCAAAACCCACCCAGAACCCCCCAAACCTCACCCAGAACCCCAAAACATGGAAAAACCCCACCCAGAACCCCCAAAACCTCACCCAGAACCCCAAAAACCCATCCAGAACCCTCCAAAGCCCACCCAGAACCCCAAAACATGGAAAAACCCCACCCAGAACCCCCAGAATCCTGCATGGCACCCCAAAACATGGAAAAACCCACCCAGAACACCAAAACAGGGCACAGCCTCACAGGGAACCCCAAAAGGTGGAAAAATCCCATCCAGAACCCTCCAAACACCACCCAGAACCCCAAAACCTCACCCAGAACCCCAAAACCCATCCAGAACCCCCAAAACCCATTCAGAACCCCAAAAACCCACCCAGAACCCCAAAAACCCATTCAGAACACTCCAAACCCCACCCAGAACCCCAAAAACCCATTCAGAACCCCAAAAACCCACCCAGAACCCCCCAAACCTCACCCAGAACCCCAAAACATGGAAAAACCCCACCCAGAACCCCCCAAACCTCACCCAGAACTCCAAAAACCCATCCAGAACCCCCCAAACCTCACCCAGAACCCCAAAAACTGCCCCAAACCCCCCAAACCTCACCCAGAACCCCAAAAACCCCCCCAGAACCCCAAAACATGGAAAACTCCACCCTGGACCCCAAGGTGACCCAAGTGTCCAGGTGCCACCCCAGGTGCCACCCCCAGCTGTCCAGATGTCACCCGCAGGTGTCCAGGTGCCACCCCACTGTCCCCCGGCTGTCCAGGTGGCACCCAGGTGTCACCCCCAGGTGTCCAGGTGCCACCCCACTGTCCCCCGGCTGTCCAGGTGACACCTGCAGCTGTCCAGGTGCCATCCCAGGTGCCACCCCAGGTGTCCAGGTGCCACCCCACTGTCCCCCAGCTGTCCAGGTGCCACCCCCAGGTGTCCACATGTCACCCGCAGGTGTCCAGGTGCCACCCGCAGGTGTCCAGGTGCCACCCCCAGCTGTCCAGATGTCACCCCCAGGTGTCCAGGTGCCACCCCAGGTGTCACCCCCAGATGTCCAGGTGCCACCCTCAGGTGTCCAGGTGCCACCCCAGGTGCCACCCGCAGCAGTCCAGGTGCCACCCCACTGTCCCCCAGCCGTCCAGGTGCCACCCAGGTGTCACCCGCAGGTGTCCAGGTGCCACCCCCAGCTGTCCAGATGTCACCCCCAGCTGTCCAGGTGCCACCCCAGGTGCCACCCGCAGCTGTCCAGGTGCCACCCAGGTGCCACCCGCAGGTGTCCCAGGTGTCCCCAGGCCTCACCTTCATCTTGAAGGCCTTCTTGCCGCCCTTCATGGCGTTGTCGTCGAAGGAGAACTCGTTCTCGCGGATGATGGCCCTGCTGTCCTTGTCCCCCGTGTAGGTGACAACGTAGAAGGCCGGGGCCCACATCTGGAACTCGCGCTCCCAGTTGATGATGGTGGAGAGCGGCGCGCTGACGAGGAACGGGCCCTTGGTGTGGCCCTGGGGGACACTGTGTCACATGGGGACACGCCCTGGGGACACTGTGTCACACCACGGGGACAGGGGACAGCCCTGGGGACACTGTGTCACACCACGGGGACAGGGGACACATGGGGACAGCCCTGGGGACACCGTGTCACATGGGGACACACGGGGACAGCCCTGGGGACACTGTGTCACATGGGGACACGCCCTGGGGACACTGTGTCACATGGGGACACACGGGGACAGGGGACAGCCCTGGGGACACTGTGTCACAAGGGGACACGCCCTGGGGACACTGTGTCACACCATGGGGAAAGCCCTGGGGACACTGTGTCACATGGGGACACACGGGGACAGCCCTGGGGACACTGTGTCACATGGGGACACGCCCTGGGGACACTGTGTCACAGCATGGGGACACACGGGGACAGGGGACAGCCCTGGGGACACTGTGTCACACCATGGGGACAGCCCTGGGGACACTGTGTCTCATGGGGACACACAGGGGACAGGGGACAGCCCTGGGGACACTGTGTCTCATGGGGACAGCCCTGGGGACACTGTGTCACACCACAGGGACAGGGGACAGCCCTGGGGACACTGTGTCACATGAGGACAGCCCTGGGGACATTGTGTCACACCACGGGGACAGGGGACAGCCCTGAGGACACCGTGTCACACGGGAACGGGTACTGGGGGTGGCCCTGGGGGGACCTCGGAGGGGGCCACACGTGTCCCCAGTGAGTGACCCCAGTGACCACATGGATGACCCCAATGACCACGAGTCACCCCAAGCCCACATGGATGACCCTAATGACCACATGGACGACCCCAGGCCTACATGAGTGACCCCAGGGCCACATGAGTGACCCCAGGCCCACATGGATGACCCCAGGCCTACATGAGTGACCCCAAGCCCACGTGGGTGACCCCAGGCCCACATGGATGACCCCAGGCCCACGTGGATGACCCTAATGACCACATGGACAACCCCAATGACCACATGGACAACCCCAATGACCACATGGATGACCCCAATGACCACAAGTCGCCCCAAGCCCACATGGATGACCCTAATGACTATGTGGATGACCCCAGGCCTACATGGGTGACCCCAGGCCCACATGGATGACCCCAGGCCCACATGGATGACCCCAATGACCACATGGACGACCCCAGGCCCACATGGATGACCCCAGGGCCACATGAGTGACCCCAGGCCCACATGGATGACCCCAATGACCACATGGATGACCCCAGGCTCACATGGATGACCCCAGGGCCACATGAGTGACCCCAGGCCCACATGGATGACCCCAAGCCCACATGGATGACCCCAATGACCACGAGTCACCCCAAGCCCACATGGATGACCCTAATGACCACGTGGATGACCCCAGGCCTACATGAGTGACCCCAGGGCCATGTGGATGACCCCAGGCCCACATGGATGACCCCAATGACCACATGGACGACCCCAGGCCTACATGAGTGACCCCAGGGCCACATGAGTGACCCCAGTGACCAGGCAGGTGCCCTCACGGGTGCCCCGCGGGCGCCCTCACCTCCTTGTAGAGCGAGTAGAGGAAGACGATGGTCTGGATGGTCTTGCCCAGCCCCATCTCGTCGGCCAGGATGGTGTCGGTGCTCTGCGCCCACGAGAAGCGCAGCCAGTTCAGCCCCTCCAGCTGGTACAGGTGCAGCGTGCCCCCCGTGGCCGTGATGAAGCGCGGCTGCGTCTCGTACTTCACCGTGGGCTGTGGGGACACGGCTGTCACCGGGGGGGACACAGCACCCACAATGTCCCCAGAGGGATGGAGGGGTCAGGGGGATCAGGGGAACCGGGTTTGGGGGGACACGGCTGTCACCGGGGGGGACACGCCACCATGGGCACCTCCATGGGAATGGAGGGGTCAGGGGGATCAGGTGGGCTCAGGTGTGTCACAGGAACTGGGTTTGGGGGGACACGGCTGTCACCATGGGGGACACAGCACCCACAATGTCCCCAGAGGGATGGAGGGGTCAGGGGGATCAGGGGAACTCAGGGGAACTGGGTTTGGGGGAATTCAGGATACCCTAAAAGCCCCCACGGGGATGGAGGGGTCAGGGGGCTCGGGTGGGCTCAGGTGTGTCACAGGAAGTGGGTTTGGGGGGGACTCAGGTGTTCAGGACACCCCAAAAACCCCCACGGGGATGGAGGTGTCACAGGGCTCAGGTGTGTAATGGGAACCAGGTTTGGGGGGAACTCAGGTGTTCAGGACACCCCAAAAACCCCCATGGGGACTGGAGGTGCCACAGGGCTCAGGTGTGTCAGGAGAACCAGGTTTGGGGGGACTCAGGGCACCCCAAAAACCCCCATGGGGCTGGAGGTGCCACAGGGCTCAGGTGGGCTCAGGGGAACCAGGTTTGGGGGGGACTCAGGGCACCCCAAAAACCCCCATGGGGCTGGAGGTGCCACAGGGCTCAGGTGGGCTCAGGGGAACCAGGTTTGGGGGGACTCAGGTGTCCGGGAATGTCCCCAAAGGCTCCCCCAGTTTTTGGGGTGCCCAGCTTTGGGGTGCCTGGGTTTTTGGGGTGCCCAGGTGTCCAGGAATGTCCCCAAAGGCTGCCCCAGGTTTTGGGGTGCCCAGGTTTGTGCTACCCAGTTTTTGGGGTCCCCAGTTTTTGGGATGCCCGGGTTGAGGGTGCCCAGTTTTGGGGTGCCCACGTTTGGGGGTCCCTACTTTTGGAGGTCCCCACTTTTGGAGGTCCCCAGTTTTTGGGGTCCCCAGTTTTTGGGATGCCCAGTTTTTGGGGGTCCCAGTTTTTGGGGGTCCCAGTTTTTGGGATGCCCAGTTTTTGGGGGTCCCAGTTTTTGGGGTGCCCAGATTTGGGGGTCCCCAGGTTTGGGGGTCCCCACTTTTGGGGTGCCCACTTTTGGGGTGCCCACTTTTGGGGGTCCCAGTTTTTGGGGTCACTCACATCGTTGGTGGGTGAGTCGGGGGGCCCCTCCCCTGGCGTCTCCTTCTTCTTCTTCTTGTAACGGCGGGGCTGGGCCGGGTCCTCCCCCATGAACACCTCCCTGGGGACACCGGGGACATCAGGGGACATCAGGGGACACCAGGGGACACGAGGGGACATCAGGGGACACCTTGTAACCCCTGTGTCCCTCCCAGTGTCCCCAGTGTCCCTCGCAGTGTCCCTCACTGATGTTTCCAGTAGGCACATCCCTGTAACCCCAATGTCCCCCTGATGTCCCTGGTGTCCCCCCAGTGTCCCTCCTACTGTCCCCTCAGTGTCCCCAGTGTCCCTCACTGGTGTTTCCAGTATGCACATCCCTGTAACCCCAATGTCCCCCATATCCCCCCGATGTCCCCAGTGTCCCCTCAGTGTCCCCAATGTCCCCAATGTCCCTTCACCGGCGTTTCCAGTATGCACATCCCTGTATCCCCAGTGTCCCCAGTGTCCGCTCAGTGTCCCCAGTGTCCCCTCACCGGTGTTTCCAGTATGCACATCCCTGTATCCCCAGTGTCCCCTCAGTGTCCCCAATGTCCCCAATGTCCCTTCACCGGTGTTTCCAGTATGCACATCCCTGTATCCCCAGTGTCTCCAGTGTCCCCTCAGTGTCCCCAATGTCCCCTCACCGGTGTTTCCAATATGCACATCCCTGTATCCCCAGTGTCCCCAGTGTCCCCTCAGTGTCCCCAGTGTCCCCTCACCGGTGTTTCCAGTACGCCAGCTTGTGCAGGTCGTAGTCGGGGATGGGCATCTCGTCCTCCTCCCAGGTGGCCTGGTCGTAGGGCAGGTCCCGCCACTTCACCAGGTAGTGGTACTGCCCCTTCCGGTCCACGCTGCGCGGCACCGCGTCACCCGGGGTATGGGGACAGTGGGGACAGCACGGGGACAGCACGGGGACAGCACGGGGACACCCAGGGCACCGCGTCACCCGGGGCACGGGGACGGTGGGGACAGCATGGGGACAGCACGGGGACACCCAGGGTACGGGGACACGCAGGGCACGGGGACAGCACGGGGACACCCAGGGCACCGCGTCACCCGGGGTATGGGGACGGTGGGGACAGCACGGGGACAGCACGGGTATGGGGACACGCAGGGCACGGGGACAGCACAGGGACACCCAGGGCACCGCGTCACCCGGGGCACGGGGACACCACGGGGACACCGCGGGGACACAGCAGGGACACCATGGGGACAGCGGGGACACCCAGGGACAGTGGGGACACAGCAGGGATAGGCAGGGCACTGCGTCACCCGGGGCACGGGGACACCATGGGGACACCGGGGACACCGCAGGGACACTGCAGGGACAGTGGGGACACAGCAGGGACAGAGGGGACAGCCAGGGCACCGTGTCACCTGGGGCACAGGGACACCATGGGGACACAATGGGGACACCGCAGGGACACAGCAGGGACAGCCAGGGCACCGCGTCACCCGGGGCACGGGGACAGTGGGGACACCGCAGGGACACAGCAGGGACAGCCAGGGCACCGCATCACCCAGGGCATGGGGACACCGGGGACACTGCAGGGACAGTAGGGACAAAGGGCACCCAAGGGCACCCAGGGGACAATGGGCACCCAGGGGACAATGGGGACAAGAGGCACCCAGGGGACAATGGAACGGTGGTGACACCAGGCACCCAAGGACGTGTGGCACCATGGGGACATCAGGCACCCAGGGGACACCCACGGGGACAACTGAGTGTCCCCACGGGCATGGGGCACCCATGGGTGACACTGGGCACCCCTGGGGACATGGGGACAGCCAGCAGCACCAAGGGACCCAGCAGGGAGTGTCACTGCCACCAGGGTGTGGGTGACAGCAGGGGACTGAAAGGGACACAAGTGCCACCAGGGGTCAGCAGGGACAGGGACAATGGGGTCATGTGGGGACACGGAGGGGACATGGGGACAGCTGGGGACACGGAATGTAAATGAGGCCACTTGGGGACAGAGTCACACGGAGGGGTCACTCGGGGACAGGGACACATGGAGGGGTCACGTGAGGACACGGAGGGGACAGAGCCACACGGAGGGGACACGGGGTCACTCGGGGACAGGGACACATGGAGGGGACATCGGGGACAGTGCCTGGTGGCACTTGGGGACAGTGCCCGGAATGTCCCCATGGGTGCCACCAATGTCCCCAAACCCCCCCTCGGCCACTCTCCTCACCCATCCTGCTGTCCCCTGTCCTCTGGGGATATGGGGGTGCCCCAGGCGGGTCTGGGGTGCCCTGGGGGATATTTTGGGGGTGCCCTGGATGGGATTTGGGGTGCCCTGGGGGGATATTTGGGGTGCCCTGGGTGGGATATTTTGGGGTGCCCTGGGTGGGATATTTGGGGTGCCCTGGGGGGGATATTTGGGGGTGCCCTGGATGGGATTTGGGGTGCCCTGGATGGGATTTGGGGTGCCCTGGATGATATTTTGGGGATGCCCTGGATGATGTTTGGGGGTGCCCTGGGGGATATTTTGGGGGTGCCCTGGATGATATTTTGGGGTGCCCTGGGGGCTATTTTGGGGTGTCCACCTGTGGTTGA
This sequence comes from Agelaius phoeniceus, assembly GCF_051311805.1. Taxonomy (NCBI): domain Eukaryota; kingdom Metazoa; phylum Chordata; class Aves; order Passeriformes; family Icteridae; genus Agelaius; species Agelaius phoeniceus. The sequence continues at coordinate 2,136,531 of NC_135300.1, read as the reverse complement.
TGATGCGGTGCACCGTCATCCACTCGGGTTTGGTGCCGTAGTGGCAGAAACACCCCAGGGGGATTTGGGGTGCCCTGGATGATATTTTGAGGGTGCCCTGGGTGGGATATTTTGGGGGTGCCCTGGATGATGTTTGGGGGTGCCCTGGGGGATATTCTGGGGTGCCCACCTGTGGTTGATGATGCGGTGCACCGTCATCCACTCGGGTTTGGTGCCGTAGTGGCAGAAACACCCCAGGGGGATTTGGGGTGCCCTGGGGGATATTTTGGGGGTGCCCTGGGGGATATTTTCGGGTGCCCTGGGGGATATTTTGGGGGTGCCCTGGATGATGTTTGGGGGTGCCCTGGATGATGTTTTGGGGGTGCCCTGGATGATGTTTGGGGGTGCCCTGGGGGATATTTTGGGGTGCCCACCTGTGGTTGATGATGCGGTGCACCGTCATCCACTCGGGTTTGATGCCGTAGCGGTAGAATCGCTCCTCCATGCCCCCGAAAAGGGGGTCCCCCCCCGCCCCCCGTTTCTCGCTCTTGGGGTCGTCGTCCCCGGAGCCGTAGTCCAGGGGAGGGGGCTCGTCCATGTCGTTCTTGCGCTGGTAGTTGCGGTACATCACCAGGTGGAAGATCTCCAGCTGCGCCCCGAAACCAAAGGGGACACCCCAAAGTTAGAGAGGACACCCCAAAGTTAAAGGGGGACAGCTCAAAGTTAGGGGGGACACCCCAAAGTTAAAGGGAATAACCCAAAGTTAGAGAGGACACCCCAAAATTAAAGGGGGACGGCTCAAAGTTAGGGGGGACACCCCAAAGTTAGAGAGGACACCCCAAAGTTAGAGAGGATGCCCCAAAGTTAAAGGGGGACGGCTCAAAGTTAGGGGGGACACCCCAAAGTTAGAGAAGACACCCCAAAGTTAGAGAGGATGCCCCAAAGTTAAAGGGGGACAGCTCAAAGTTAGGGGGGACACCCCAAAGTTAGAGAGGATACCCCAAAATTAGAGGGGCACAGCTCAAAGTTAGAGGGGACACCCCAAAGTTAGAGAGGATACCCCAAAATTAGAGGGGGACAGCTCAAAATTAAAGGGAATAACCCAAAGTTAAAGGGAATCATCCCAAAATTAGAGCATCCCAAAGTTAGGGGGGGACACCCCACAGTTGGAGAGGAACATCCCAAAATTAAAGCATCCCAAAGTTAGAGAGGGCATCCCAAAGCTAAGTGTGGAATCCCCCCCATATTTTGGGGTGTTCCCCCAGGATTTTGGGGTGTTCCCCCAGGATTTTGGGGTCCCCCTCGATGTTTTGGGGTGCCCCGGGTGTACCTGCAGCTCCTTGATCCAGTGCCAGTAGGGCAGCCCCACCCATGCTGAGTCCCCCCAGGTGCCCAGGTGTTCCCCCCATATTTTGGGGTGTTCCCCCAGGATTTTGGGGTGTTCCCCCCATATTTTGGGGTGTTCCCCCAGGATTTTGGGGTTCCCCCCGATGTTTTGGGGTGCCCCAGGTGTACCTGCAGCTCCTTGATCCAGGAGCAGTGCCAGTAGAGCAGCCCCACGATGCTGAGTCCCCCCAGGTGTCGAGCTGTCCCCCCCCATATTTTGGGGTGTTCCCCCCATACTTTGGGGTGTTCCCCCAGGATTTTGGGGTTCCCCCGATGTTTTGGGGCCATACCTGCAGCTCCTTGATCCAGGAGCAGTGCCAGTAGGACAGCCCCACCCATGCTGAGTCCCCCCAGGTGTCGAGCTGTCCCCCCCATATTTTGGGGTGTTCCCCCCATACTTTGGGGTGTTCCCCCAGGATTTTGGGGTTCCCCCGGTGTTTTGGGGTGCCCCAGGTGTACCTGCAGCTCCTTGATCCAGGAGCAGTGCCAGTAGGACAGCCCCACCCACTTGACGAAGAACTCTCGCTCCGAGCGGCCCTGCAGGGCCTGGGGGGGCCCCTCCTGGGCCTGGGGGGCCCCGGGTGGGGCCACGGGGGCGGGGGGCTCCCCCCAGCGCCAGTAGAGGATCTTCTGTACACGGCCCTTCAGCACGGGGCACTGCGGGGACAGGGGACACTGCTGGGGACACTGCTGGGGACATTGGGGACATTGGTGTCCCTGTGAGCTCACAGTGTCCCCACGTCCCCCCCACAGGATCTTCTGTACACGGCCCTTCAGCACGGGGCACTGCGGGGACAGGGGACACTGCTGGGGACACTGCTGGGGACATTGGTGTCCCTGGGAGCTCACAGTGTCCCCATGTCCCTCAATGTCCCCCCCACAGGATCTTCTGTACACGGCCCTTCAGCACGGGGCACTGCGGGGACAGGGGACACTGCTGGGGACATTGGGGACATTGGTGTCCCTGTGAGCTCACAGTGTCCCCACGTCCCCCCCACAGGATCTTCTGTACACGGCCCTTCAGCACGGGGCACTGCGGGGACAGGGGACACTGCTGGGGACACTGCTGGGGACACTGCTGGGGACACTGGTGTCCCCATGTCCCTCAATGTCCCCCCACAGGATCTTCTGTACACGGCCCTTCAGCACGGGGCACTGCGGGGACAGGGGACACTGCTGGGGACACTGCTGGGGACATTGGGGACATCGAGGGGAGGAGGGCGGAGGGCTGTGCCCTGAGGTGGGCTCTGAGCTGTCCCCATGTCCCCACAGTGTCCCCAATGTCCCCCAATGTTCCTACAGTGTCCCCATGTCCTCAGACTGTCCCCATGCCCCCATGTCCCTGCATTCCCCTATGTCCCCTCATTGTCCCCATGTCCTGCCGTGCCTCTCCATGTCCGCATGTCCCCATATCCCCTCACGTCCCCATGTCCCTGCTGTCCCCAGTGTCCCCATGTCCCCAATGTCCCCACAGTGTCCCCAGTACCGTGCAGCGGGGACAGAGCCACTCGCCGTTGGGGACCTCGGGCAGGGGCGGGTTCAGGCAGTGGATGTGGTACGAGGACACCGCAGCCCCCATGTCCCCAATGTCCCCAGTGTCCCTGCTGTCCCCAGTGTCCCCATGTCCCCACAGTGTCCCCAATGTCCCCAGTACCGTGCAGCGGGGACAGAGCCACTCGCCGTTGGGGACCTCGGGCAGGGGCGGGTTCAGGCAGTGGGTGTGGCAGGAGGACACCGCAGCCCCCATGTCCCCAGTGTCCCCAGTGTCCCTGCCGTCCCCAATGTCCCTGCTGTCCCCAGTGTCCCCATGTCCCCACAGTGTCCCCACAGTGTCCCCAGTACCGTGCAACGGGGACAGAGCCACTCGCCGTTGGGGACCTTGGGCAGGGGTGGGTTCAGGCAGTGGATGTGGCAGGAGGACATCACAGCCCCCATGTCCCCAGTGTCCCCAGTGTCCCTGCTGTCCCGATGTCCCCATGTCCCCACAGTGTCCCCAATGTCCCCAGTACCGTGCAGCGGGGACAGAGCCACTCGCCGTTGGGGACCTCGGGCAGGGGCGGGTTCAGGCAGTGGATGTGGTAGGAGGACACGCAGGCGTCGCAGCACAGCAGCTCGCCGCCGTCCTTGCACACGCGGCAGTACTCCATGTGGTCGTCTTCCTCCTCCTTCTCGCCCTCCTCCTCCTCCTCTTCTTCCTCCTCCTCCTCCTCCTTGGCCTCCCACTGAACGCCTTCTTTCTCCTGGGGACGGCTTGGGGTCAGAGGGGCGACACCAAAACACCGGGGAAGGGAACAAAACAGCCCCTAGAGACCCCAAAACACCAGGGAATGACCCCAAAACAGCCCCTGGAGACCCCAAAACACCAGGGAATGGCCCCAAAACAGCCCAGGAGACCCCAAAACACCAGGGAATGACCCCAAAACAGCCCCTGGAGACCCAAAACCTCCAGGGAATGACCCCAAAACAGCCCCTGGGACACCCAAACCTCCAGGGAATGGCCCCAAGGGACTCCCAGGATGCCCTAAATCACCTCCAAACCCCCTCTAACCTCCCCTTAAAAACCCCCAGCATCCCCTCAACCCCCCCAGGATGCCCCTTAGGGACCCCCAACCCCATCCCAATCCCCCCAGGATGCCACTAGACCCCCTCCAGGATGCCCCCAGTGCCCCCCAATCCCCTCAGAATGCCCCTAGATCCCCCCAGGATGCCCCAGGTCCCCTCAGAATGCCCCTAGATCCCTCCCTAGGATACCCCCACAGTCCCCTCCCAGTGCCCCCCAATCCCCTCAGAATGCCCCTAGATCCCCTCCAGGATGCCCCCAGCTCCATCCCAATCCCCTCAGGACCCCCAGTTCCCTCCCAGTACCCCCAGTGCCCCCCAATCCCCTCAGGATGCCCCCAGTTCCCTCCCAGTGTCCCCAGTGCCCCCCAATCCCCTCAGGATGCCCCCAGTTCCCTCCCAGTCCCCTCCCAGTGCCCCCCAGTCCCCTCAGAATGGCCCTAGATCCCTCCCAGTTCCCTCCCAGTTCCCTCCCAGTCCCCTCCCAGTGCCCCCCAGTCCCCTCAGGATGCCCCCAGTTCCCTCCCAGTTCCCTCCCAGTCCCCTCCCAGTGCCCCCCAATCCCCTCAGGATGCCCCCAGTCCCCTCCCAGTCTCCTCCCAGTGCCCCCCAGTCCCCTCAGGATGCCCCCAGTTCCCTCCCAGTGCCCTCCCAGTGCCCCCAGTGCCCCCCAATCCCCTCAGGATGCCCCCAGTTCCCTCCCAGTCCCCTCCCAGTCCCTCCCAGTGCCCTCCCAGTGCCCGCAGTGTCCCCCAGTCCCCTCAGGATGCCCCCAGTTCCCTCCCAGTGCCCTCCCAGTCCCCTCCCGGTGTCCCCGGTGCGGCGCTCACGCAGTGGGGGCAGCTCCAGCGTCCCTCGGGGGCGCGGTCCAGCTCGGGGTCCAGGCACACCAGGTGGTAGGCGCGGGGGCAGGTGTCACACAGGATGATCTCCCCGCCCTGCTGGCACACCTCGCAGTAATCCTGGTGGTCGGTCTCGTAGCCATCGCCCTCCTCCTCGGGGCCCGGCCCTGCGGGGACAGCGACAGGGCTGGCGCTGCGGGCGCTGCGGGGACCCTGGCACTGCTGGCACTGCGGGGACCCTGGAACTGTGGGGACCCTGGCACTGCTGGCACTGTGGGGACCCTGGCACTGCTGGCACTGCTGGCACTGCGGGGACCCTGGCACTGTGGGGACCCTGGCACTGCTGGTGCTGCTGGCGCTGCTGGCACTCTGGGGACCCTGGCACTGCTGGCGCTGCTGGCACTGCTGGCGCTGCTGGCACTGTGGGGACCCTGGCACTGCTGGCACCCTGGCATTGCTGGCACTGCTGGCACTGCTGGTGCTGCTGGCACCCTGGCACTGTGGGGACCCTGGCACTGTCGGCACTGCTGGTGCTGCTGGCACTGCTGGCACCCTGGCATTGCTGGCACTGCTGGCACTGCTGGCACCCTGGCACTGCTGGCACTGTGGGCACCCTGGCACTGCTGGCACTGTGGGGACCCTGGCACTGTCGGCACTGCTGGCACTGCTGGCACCCTGGCACTGCTGGCACTGCGGCCATGGCACCCCCCCAGAGGGTGTGGGGACGCTGGGGGAACTGGGGACAGGGATGGGGACATGGGGACACTGGGAACAGCAGGGTGGAGGAACTGGGGACAGGGCTGGGGACACAGGGACAGGGCTGGGGACACGGGAACAAGGTTGGGGACATGGGGACAGGGCTGGGAACACGGGAAGAGGATTGGGGACACAGGAACAGCGCAGGTGACACCTTGGGGACACCCCTCAAAGGACCCCCCCAGCCACCACCACTGGGCTGGAACCAGAGCCAGAACCGCAGCCCCCGCTCGGGGCAGGGGGACACCCGTGGGGTCTGGGGACCCCGGGTGACACCTTGGGGACACTCAGGGACGCTTGGGGACACTCAGGGACACTCACCCTTCTTCTTCTTGCGGCCGGGGCGGCCCCGTTTGAGCTTCTTGAGGCGCGTGCTGGGGTCGGGGCGGGGGGCGGCCCCCAGCACCCCGGGGCTCTCGGCGTCCGACTCCTCCTCGGCCTCGCCCGCGTCCTCGCTCTGCACGGGGACACAGGGGACAGCAGGGGACAGAGGGGGACATGAGGGGACATCAGGGACAGTGGGGACAGCAGGGACATGAGGGGACAGCAGGGACAGAGGGGACAGCAGGGACATGAGGGGACAGCAGGGACAGAGGGGACAGCGGGGACATGAGGGGACAGCAGGGACAAGTGCCCCATCCCATGTGCCCATCCTCAGTGTCCCTGGGTGTCCCCAGTCTCAGTGTCCCCAGTGTCCCCTGCCCTGTCCCCCAGTGCTTGCAGTGTCCCCTGCCCTGTCCCCCAGTGTCCCCAGTGCCACTCACCGAGCTGCTCTTCTTGCGTTTTCCTCCCAGCACTCCCAGTTTGATCTTGAGCGGGGCCATCTTCCTGCCCTTCATCTTCCTCTTCAGCTCGGGCACCCGCGGGCTCTTGCTGCGCTTCTTGTGCCCGGGACCTGGGGGGCACCATGGGTCAGGGACCCCCAAACAGCCCAGGGGATCCCCCAAACCCCCCCCAGAGACCCCCAACCCCCCCCAGAGACCCCCGAACCCCCCCAGTGACTCCCAAACCCCCTCCCAGGTTGAGGAGGGGTCTCCCCACCTTTGCCCTCCTTGGTCTTGGCCTTGCGCAGCAGCGGCGGCGGCGCCTCGGGGGTACCCCCAAACCCCCCCAAACCCCTCAACCCCAAACCCCCCCAATGACTCCCAGCCCCCCCCCCAGGTTGAGGAGGGGTCTCTCTCCCCACCTTTTCCCTCCTTGGTCTTGGCCTTGCGCAGCGGCAGTGGCGGCACCTCAGGGGTACCCCCAAACCCCCTCAACCCCAAACCCCCCAATGACTCCCCAAGCCCCCCCAGGTTGAGGAGGGGTCTCTGTCCCCACCTCTGCCCTCCTTGGTCTTGGCCTTGCACAGGGGCAGCGGTGGCGCCTCAGGGGTACCCCCAAACCCCCTCAAACTCCCCCCCAATGACTCCCCAAACCCCTCCCCCCAGGTTGAGGAGGGGTCTCTGTCCCCACCTTTGCCCTCCTTGGTCTTGGCCTTGCGCAGCGGCGGCGGCGGCGCCTCGGGGGCCACGCTGGCCACGGCTGCCGACACCTGCTCGGCCACGGCGGCTGCTGCGGCCGCTGCAGCGGCGGCCACGGCGGCGGCCGAGCCCTTGAAGGGGTTGTTGGCGCTGAACTCCCTCCACTTGGCGCCCAGGATGGTCATCATCTTGGACATGGGGATCTTGGGGTTCTTCTTGGCGATCAGGGGCCTGCAGAGAGAGACAGGGGGGCAAAAGGGGTCAGGGGTGGTGGGGCAGAAGGGAGGGGAGAGGTCTGGACATTGGGGGGTGGCACCATGGGCACTGTGGGGTGGATGATGGGCACAGAGTGGCCTGGGGTGGGCCAGGGTCAGTCAGGATGGCCTTGGGGTCACTCGGGATCCCAGGGGACACTCAGGATCCCAGGATGACCCTGGGGTCACTCAGGATCCAGGGGTGGCTATGGGGTCACTCCAGATCCTTGAGGTCCCTCAGGATCTCAGGATGACCCTGGGGTCACTCAGGATGACCCTGGGGTCACTCAGGATCCAGGGGTGGCCTTGGGGTCACTCAGGATGGTCCCCATGGTCACTCAGGATCCAGGGGTGGCCATGGGGTCACTCAGGATCCAGGGGTGGCCATGGGGTCACTCAGGATCCCTGGGGTCACTCAGGACCCTCAGGTGTCCCTGCCCAGGTCCCTGAGGTGTCCCCCAGCACCTCAGGGGCACCCCCAGACCCTGGGATGACCCAAAAGGACCCTCCCAAAACCCTGAAGTGTCCCCAAACCCCCCTAGAGGGACCCAGAGGGACCCCGGGGTGCCCCCCAAACCCCCAGAGGGACCCAGAGGGACCCCGGGGTGCCCCCCAAACCCCCGGGGTGCCCCCAGCCCCACCTCATGAACTGGCTGAAGGCCTTGTAGTTGGTGAGGGTGTGATAATCCTCCTCAGTGAACACGTGGTCAACGTCCTCCAGCCCCCAGGCCCCCAACAGCTGCGCCGAGGATTTCTGCTCCACCGCCTGCGAGGGGACATGGGGACATTGGGGACATTGGGGACACCAGGGGGACATTGGGGACATGGGGGACATGGGGGACATTGGGGACATGGGGGACATTGGGACACGAGGGGACATGGGGGACATTGGGGACACCAGGGGGACATGGGGGGCATTGGGGACATTGGGGACATTGGGGACATTGGGGACATGAGGGACATTGGGGACATGAGGGACATTGGGGACATTGGGGACATGGGGGGACATGGGGGACATTGGGGACATGGGGGACATGGGGGACATGGGGGACACGGGGGACACGAGGGGACATGGGGGACATTGGGGACATTGGGGACATGGGGGACATGGGGGACATGGGGGGGACATGGGGGACATGGGGGACATCAGGGGACATCAGGGGGACACAGGGAACACCAGGGGGACATGGGGGACATGAGGGGACATCAGGGGGACACAGGAAACACCAGGGGGACACGGGGGGACAGACACCAGGATGGGGAGAAACACCAGGAGCAGAGATGAAGAGAAGGAAACACATCAGGACCCCCATGAGGACCCCAGGAAGGTTCTGGGACCCCCATGAGGACCCCAGACAATGACAGAACCCCCCAAAAGGTGTTGGGACCCCCATGAGGACCCCAGACAATGACAGAACCCCCCAAAAGGTGTTGGGACCCCCATGAGGACCCCAGACAATGACAGAACCCCCCAAAAGGTGTTGGGATCCCTTTGAGGACCTCACACAAGTGTTGGGAACCCCCAGAATCCCCCAAAGGTGCTGGGCCCCCCCAGGACCCCCATTTCCCAGCACAGGGGGTGCCCCCAGTGCCCCCCCAACCCTGAGGAGCCCCCCCAGGCCGTACCTTGACCTTCTGCCCCCCCTCATCGTCGGCCTTTTTCCTCCTCTTGGTTTTCTTCTCCTTCTTCTCGCGGTGCTTCCGCCGCCGCTTCCGCGCCGCCCCGCCCGAGTCGCTGCCGCCGCTCTCCGACTTCTCCCGGTACTCCTCCCGTGGGTACTCGTCCCTCTCGGACTCCAGCTCATCCTCGCTCACCTGGGGAACCCCAAAAACACCTCAAACTACCCCAGAAACACCCCAAAAATACCCCAAAAACACCCCAAAACTGTCAGTGAAACTTAGAGCCCTGAGCCACTCCCAGTACTCCTCCCGTGGGTACTCGTCCCTCTCGGATTCCAGCTCATCCTCGCTCACCTGGGGAACCCCAAACACACCTCAAACTACCCCAAAACTACCCCAAAACACCCTAAAAATACCCCAAAACACCTAAAAACTGTCAGTGATTCTGAGAGCCCTGAGCCACTCCCGGTACTCCTCCCGTGGGTACTCGTCCCTCTCTGATTCCAGCTCATCCTCGCTCACCTGGGGAACTCCAAAAACACCTCAAAAACACCCAAAACACCCCATAAACACCCCAAAAACACCCCATAAACACCCCAAAAACACCAAAAAAACACCTCAAAAACACCCCAAAAACACCCCAAAACTGTCAGTGAACATGAGAACCCCCCTCAGTCACACCAGGTCTCTGTCAGGCACCCTCAGACCCCCATCAGCCACCCCCAGACCCTGTCACCTGTCCCCAGACCCTGTCACCTGTCCCCAAACTCTGTCACCTGTCCCCAGATGCCATCACCTGTCCCTAACCCCATCCATTGGGGACAGACCCTGTCACCTGTCCCTAACCCCATCCATTGTCCCCATCCCTGTCCCCTGTCCCTGTCCCCACCCACTGTCCCCATCCCTGTCCCCTGTCCCTGAGCCCACTCACTGTCCCCATCCTGTCCCTGTCACCTGTCCCTGAGCCCACCCACTGTCCCCAGACCCTGTCACCTGTCCCTGACCCCATCCATTGTCCCCAGACCCTGTCACCTGTCCCCATCCCTGTCCCCTGTCCCTGACCCCATCCACTGTCCCCATCCCTGTCCCTGTCCCCTGTCCCTGTCCCCATCCCTGTCCCTGTCCCCTGTCCCAGCAGTACCCACCAGTTTTTTCCGTTTCCGGGGTTTCCCGGGTTTGTTTTCCTTCTGTTTCCGGGGGCCCCTTTTCTTCTTCTTCACCCCCAGGGCCCCCTCGAGGCCCCGCAGCAGCTCCTCGTCACCATCTGTGGGGACACGGGGACATCAGCCATGGGACAGGGATGGGGACAGGATGGGGACAGGGCAGGGACAGGGATGGGGACAGGGATGGGGACAGGGATGGGAGAGGGATGGGGACAGGGATGGGAACAGGGATGGGAACAGGGATGGGGACAGGGATGGGGACAGGGCAGGGACAGGATGGGGACAGGGATGGGGACAGGGATGGGGACAGGGATAGGGACAGAGATGGGGACAGGGATGGGGACAGGGACAAGGGCAGGATGGGGACAGGGATGAGGACAGGGACAGGGGCCAGCAGTGTCACCGTCACAGCAACCAAACACTGGTGACACCGTGACAAACAGCAGCAGAGGATTCCCCAAACCTCACATGGGGACATCAGTGACACTGTGACAGTGACCAAAGGATGGCAGAGGATTCCCTGACCCTCACATGGGGACAGCAGTGACACTGTGACAGCAGTGACACTGTGACAGTGATCAAAGGATGGCAGAGCATTCCCTGACCCTCATGTGGGGACAGCAGTGTCACTGTGACAGTGACCAAGCACTGGTGACACCGTGACAGTGACTGATGGATGGCAGAGGATTTCCCAGCCACTGGGCCCAGGGGACAGCAGTGACACCGTGACAGTGACCAAGAGATGGCAGAGCATTCCCTGGCCCTTACATGGGGACAGCAGTGACACCGTGACAGTGACCAAGAGATGGCAGAGCATTCCCTGGCCCTTACATGGGGACAGCAGTGACACCGTGACAGTGACCAAGAGATGGCAGAGCATTCCCTGGCCTTTACATGGGGACAGCAGGGACACCGTGACAGTGACCAAGCCCTGGTGACACTGTGACAGTGACCAAGCACCGGTGACACCGTGACAGTGACTGATGGATGGCAGAGGATTCCCTGACCCTCACATGGGGACAGCAGTGACACCGTGACAGTGACCAGGCACCGGTGACACTGTGACAGTGACCAAACAACAGCAGAGTATTCCCCAGCTCTCACTCTGGGGACAGTGGTGACACTGTGACAGTGACCAAGCACTGGTGACACCGTGACAGTGACCAAGAGATGGCAGAGGATTCCCTGACCCTCATGTGGGGACAGCAGTGACACTGTGACAGTGACCAAGAGATGGCAGAGAATTCCCCAAACCTCATGTGGGGACAGCGGTGTCACCGTGACGCTGCCCTGCTCTCACATGGGGACAGCGGTGTCACCGTGACGCTGCCCTGCTCTCACATGGGGACAGCGGTGACACCGTGACACTGCCCTGCTCTCACTCTGGGACAGCAGTGACACCGTGACACTGCCCTGCTCTCACTCTGGGGACAGCGGTGACACCGTGACGCTGCCCTGCTCTCACTCTGGGACAGCAGTGACACCGTGACACTGCCCTGCTCTCACATGGGGACAGCGGTGACACCGTGACGCTGCCCTGCTCTCACATGGGGACAGCGGTGTCACGGTGACGCTGCCCTGCTCTCACATGGGGACAGCGGTGACACCGTGACACTGCCCTGCTCTCACATGGGGACAGCGGTGACACCGTGACGCTGCCCTGCTCTCACTCACTCTGGGGACAGCGGTGACACCGTGACACTGCCCTGCTCTCACTCTGGGGACAGCGGTGACACTGTGACGCTCCCCTGCTCTCTCACACTCTGGGGACAGCAGTGACACCGTGACACTCCCCTGCTCTCTCTCACACTCTGGGGACAGCGGTGACGCTGCCCTGCTCTCACTCTGGGGACAGCGGTGTCACCAGCCGCCAGCAGAGGATTCCCCAGGCCCTCCCATGGGGACACCGCCGGTGTCACGGTGACGGTGACCAAGCGCCAGCAGAGGATTTCCCCAGCCCTTGGCCGAGGGCCACCGGCATCCCCGTGTGACAGACAGGGGCCATTCCCGCGGCCCCGTTGTCCCCGGGGCGGTGACACCGCATCCGCGGCACGGCCCGGGGGCTGTCCCCGCCGCTCTGGTGACACGGAGGTGTCACAAGCGTCACCCCTGCCAGCCGCGGCCACGGCCCCCGCGGGTCCCCGTAAATCACCCCCAGGGTGTCCCCAAGGGAGGGGGACACACACGCACACACACACACGAGGAGGGCGGGGGGGTGCCAGCGGGTGCCAGCCTTGGCGTGGGGACAGGAAGCGACACCCGGCGCCGCCGGGGTCACATTCCAGCCTAATCCCTTGGCAGCGCCGCCTGCCAGCCCCGGGCGGCCGGGCCGGGCGCCGGGACCACCGGCAGCGCCGGCCCCGCGGGGCCGCAAAGGCCCCAAATCCAACAGGCCCCAAATCCAACAGGCCCCAAATCCAACAGGCCCAAAACCCAAAAGGCCCCAAATCCAAAAGGCCCCAAATCCAAAAGACCCAAAATTCTCTTTTTTTTTTTTTTTCCGCCCGTTTTTTTGGGGTTTTTTTTGTTTTTTTTTACCATGGCGGCAGCGCCGAGGCCCAGCCCGCGCTGTTCCCCCTCCCCTCCCTCCCTCCCTCAGCGCTGCTCGCTTTTCCAAATTCCCCTTTTCTGCGCTTTTTGAACCCAAACCATCACCTGGGGGTGTTGCCGGGGACACGCGGCCGCTGGCGGGGATGGGGCCGAGCCCTTGCGGACCCGATCCTGCCATTTTTAATTTATTTTTTTGGGGTGTTTTTTTTATTTTCAGCCCCCCCAAATCCAAACTCTCCCCCCCCACCCCGGGCCCCACCATCGGACATGCGCGGGGAGCCGGGGCGCGTTGGCAAAGCATCAACCAGAATTTTCCACACACGTGACGCTCCCACTCCCCGCACCTCGAGAGAAAAAAAGGGGAAAAAAAAACCCGAAAAACGCCGAAAAAAACAAAAAAAAAACCGCTCGGGGAAAAGGGAGGGGGGGAGCGGGAGCCGCGATCCTAAAGTGAAACCCCCCCCCCCCCCTTCCCTGAGTGGATGAAGGGAGAGAGAAATGAGGGGAAAATGGTGGAAATTGGAAATGAAACGGTGAAAGGAGGAGGAGGAGGAAAGGGGGGGGGATAGGTGGAAAAATGGAAAAAATGTAGCAAAAACCACAATAAAAAAAAAAAAAGCAAAAAAAAAAAAAAGCAAAAAAGGGGGAGTGATTCCGGCAAAGGGGAGGAAGGAGTTGGAACAAAGAAAGAGGGAGGGGAGCTCCAAAATGGGGGGGAAAAGGGAAAATCTGGGGGAAGAGGCACAGCGGGGACTGAGGCGCCGCTGCCCCCGCGCCGCAGAAATCCCCGATTTTGGGGCTTTTTTTGGGGTGTTTCCTCCCAGTTTTCCCTCAGCTGCTGGCGCTGGAGCAGCCGGCCAGGCCTTTGCTCAAGAAACTTGGTGCCAAGTGTGGAAAATCTCAAGTTTAGGTTTGATTTATTTGGGATTTTTGGAAGGGAAAATTCGCTCGGTTTGGGTGCTCCCAGCCCTACCCCAGGCCGGCTGCGGAGCTGCCGCGGCCTCGCCATTGTTCTCTGCTGAAAACGGCAAAAATCGGGAAAAAAGGATTAAAAAAAAAACCCCAAACCAACAAGTTTCAGCTGGGGAGGAGAGGGAGGAGTTGGTTTCCCGCTGGGAAAATGGGGAAAAAATGTTATTTCACCTCAAATCCGGGCAGAGAGGCCAGGCCGCTGCTGATCCGGGGGGGGAAAGGTTCAAAATGAGCAAAATTTCTGCTCCAGGGGGGGAAATGTTGATAAAAATGGGGATTTTGGGGGTTAGGAGGAGGAAAAAGTGGAAATAAAAAGGGGGATTGGGGATGTGGTGAGAGGGAAAAGGGTAAAAATGGGGATTGGGGGTGTTTGGGGGAGGAAAAAGGGGAAAAAAAGAGGATTTGGGGTGGTGGGAGGTGGGGCAAGTTTTAAAAAGTGGATTTGGGGTTGGGTTTGGGGGTGGTTGTGGGAAAAATGGGGTTTTTGAGGGAAAAAGAATTCAGGAATTGGCCCAAAAGTGCAGAAAAAGCCAAAGGGAAAGGTGGGGAAGCAGCAGCAGAAAGGGAGATTTGGGAGATTTGCCCATTTCTGAGGGGTTTGGGAAAAAAAGGGAGGTGAAAACTCCAATTGCTTCATTTCTGAGCTTTTCTGTTAAATCTCTGTGCCCATTTGGAGAGGGTTAAAATCCAGTTTTGCCCCATTTTGGAGCATTTTTGGTGAGCTCTGTCATGCAGATGTAGCAATTCCCGAGCACTGTGGGGGGAAAAGTCCCGAATTTCCTCATTTTTGAACAGTCCTGGGGAAAAGCAGGAGTTGGAATTCCAAAATTGATCCATTTCTAAGCTTTGCCAGAAACACAAATTGTTCTAAAAGCTGAATTTACTCATCCTTGGGAGTTCCAAAATCCACATTTACCCCATTTCTGAGCATTTGGGGGGGAAAAAAAAAGGAGATTAAACCACAAATTTACCAAATTCTGGGCATTTCAGGGCCAAGGAAAAGGTTCCAAACCCAGATTTAACCCATTTTTTTGGGGGGAAAGGGGGAAGTAACCCCAACATTTACTCATTTCTAACCTTTTTGGGAAAAATAAAGCTTCAAAAAAGTGAATTTATCCACTTCTGAGCCTTTTCAAAGCCAGTGGCTTCACTTTAAAGCTGATTTTTTTAACCAAACTGAGCTCTCTGGGCTTTGAGATGCCTTTTTCCCCTCATCAATTTGGAAAAAAAAATTCCAAGAAATTTAATTCAGAAGGGAAAATAAAACCTCTTCATTTCAGACAAAAATGGTCAATTTTAGTGCCCCACTTGATGGAAAAGCAGCAGCAAAGGTGTTTGAACCCCCCACGCTTGGAATGAGTGTGTGAAAAATGGGAATTTTGGTGCTAAATTCTCTTTTTTTCCCCTATTTTAACCCACAGGAGGAGTTCTCATTGAAGGGATGGAGGCACCAAACCCCCCCACAAATGGGGCTGGAATTTGGGGTGAACACCCAGAGGTGGTTGGTAAATAAAAGAAATCCTGATAAAACGTGATAAAAATGCAATAAAACAATAAAACCCAAATAAAAGCGGCTCCCAGAGGGGACAAGGGTGACACCTGAGGCCATCTGAGGCCATGGGGCACCCAAACACCTCAAAATGGGGTAAAACAAACGGATTCGGGTCCTGGAAGGGGAGAAACAGCCCCCAAACACCTCAAAATGGGGTAAAACAATCGGGTCAGGGTCCTGGAAGGGGAGAAACAGCCCCCAAACACCTCAAAATGGGGTAAAATAACGGATTCAGGTCCTGGAAGGGGAGAAACAGCCCCCAAACACCTCAAAATGGGGTAAAACAACGGATTCAGGTCCTGGAAGGGGAGAAACAGCCCCCAAACGCCTCAAAATGGGGCAAAACAACTGATCAGGGTCCTGGAAGGGGAGAAACAGCCCCCAAACACCTCAAAATGGGGTAAAACAACGGATTCAGGTCCTGGAAGGGGAGAAACAGCCCCCAAACGCCTCAAAATGGGGTAAAACAACGGATTCAGGTCCTGGAAGGGGAGAAACAGCCCCCAGACACCTCAAAATGGGGTGCAACAGCCAACCTGGGTCCTGTCAGATACCTACAGCACCCATGACCCCAAAATGTGGGGTGCTACAGCCACCTTGGGTCCTGGAAGGTACCTACAGCCCCCAAAACCCCACAAAACAGCCACTCTGGGTCCTGTCAGATGCACAGCAACAGCCATCACCCCACACGAGGGGGTCAGATCCCAATTTGGGTCCTGGCAGGGACACAGCAGGCCCTGTCATGCTCACTGTGGGGTTCAACACCCACTTTGGGTCCTGGCAGGGCACCACTGACCCCCATCATGGGGTCAGATCCCAATTTGGGTCCTGGCAGGGACACAGCAGGCCCTGTCATCCTTGCTGTGGGGTTCAACACCCACTTTGGGTCCTGGCAGGGAACCACCAGCCCCCATCACAGGGTCAGGACCACTTTGGGTCCTGGCAGGGACACAGCAGGCCCTGTCATGTTCGCTGTGGGGTTCAACACCCACTTTGGGTCCTGGCAGGGCACTGCCAGCCCCCATCACAGGGTCAGCACCACTTTGGGTCCTGGCAGGGAACCACTGACCCCCATCACGGGGTCAGGACCACTTTGGGTCCTGGCAGGGAACCACGAGCCCCCATCACGGGGTCAGATCCCAATTTGGGTCCTGGCAGGGAACCACTGACCCCCATCACGGGGTCAGCAGCACTTTGGGTCCTGGCAGGGAACGGCCAGCCCCCATCACCCCACACGATGGGGTCAGCACCACTTTGGGTCCTGGCAGGGAACCACCAGCCCCCATCACGGGGTCAGCACCACTTTGGGTCCTGGCAGGGCCCCCATCACCCCACATAATCCCTTTGGGTCCTGGCAGGGCACCACGGGCCCCCGTCACCCCACGGCCGGGCTCCTGGCAGCACCGTGTGTCCCCTCAGGCCCGGTGTGCGGCGGGAGGTGTCCCCACACACGGTGGCCGCACGGTGACACTCGCGGTGACACTCGCGGTTGTTTACAAACACCTCCCTCCCCTCACAGCCCACCCCCGGTGCGGCGGGAAACGCTGAGGGGACAGCGGGGATCAGGGGGGCGCCGGTACCGGCGGGAAGCGCTGAGGGGACCAGGGGGGATCAGGGGTCCCGGTACCGGCGGGAAGCGCTGAGGGGACAGAGGGGATCAGGGGGGCTCCGGTACCGGCGGGAAGCTCCGGGAGGAGCTGAGGGGACCGGAGAAGGGGCTCAGGGGGTCTCGGTACTGGCGGGAAGCGCTGAGGGGACAGTGGGGCTCGGGGGGGTCTCGGTTCTTGCAAAAAGCGCTGAGGGGACAGTGGGGTTCGGGGGGTCCCGGTACCGGCGGGAGGCGCTGAGGGGACAGTGGGGATCAGGGGGCTCAGGGGTCCCGGTACCTGTGAGAAGCTCCAGGAGGAGCTGAGGGGACCGGAGAAGGGGTTCAGGGGGTCTCCCGAAGCACTGAGGGGACAGTGGGTCTGAGGGGTGCCGGTTCTTGCAAAAAGCGCTGAGGGGACCGGGTAAGGGACTGAGGGGGTCCCGGTACCGGCGGGAAGCACTGAGGGGACCGGGTAAGGGACTGAGGGGGTCCCGGTACCGGCGGGAAGCGCTGAGGGGACAGCGGGGCTCGGGGAGCCTCGGTGGCTGTGGGCGGCCCCGGGAAGCTCTCAGGGAGTGAGTGGGGGCAGATCGGGGGTCTCGGGGGTCCCGGTACTTGCGGGAAGCTCCGGGAAGAGCTGAGGGGACAGCGGGGCTCGGTACCCGCGGGAAGATCTGAGGGTCCAGGTGAGGATCGGGGGGTCTCGGTACCTGCGGGCGTCTCTGAGGGAGAGGGAAGGGGGAGCTCGGGGGGCGGCCTCGGGAAGCGCTGAGGGGCTCGAGCGGCGATGAGCTCGGGGGGACGCTTGGGAGGTCCCGGTATCCCCGGGAAGCTCTGAGGGGCTCGGGGTTCCCGGTAACTGCGGGAATCTCTGAGGGGTTCGGGGGCTGGGGGTCTCAGCGGTACCTTCGGGAAGCTCTGAGGGGCTCGGGGGATCCCTCCAGCTGCAAAAAGCTCTGAGGGGATCGAGGATGGGGAGCACTCGGGGGTCCCGGCGGTTCCTCCGGGAATCTTTGAGGGGCTCGGGGCGGTCACTCCGGGAAGCTCTGAGGGGCTCGGGGTGGTCACTCGGGAGGTCCCAGCGGTACCTCCGGGAAGCTCTGAGGGGCTCGGGGCGGTCACTCGGGGAAGCTCTGAGGGGCTCGGGGCGGTCACTCAGGGGGTCCCGGCGGTTCCTCCGGGAATTTCTGAGGGGCTCGGGATGGTCACTCGGGGGGTCCCGGCGGTACCTGCGGGCGCCTCCGGCGGCCCGGGCGCGGCGGGCGCGGGGGGCGGCGGCGGCGGCGGCGGGAGCGGGGCCGGGGCCGGCCCGGCGAAGATGTCGGGGGGCCCTCGGTGCCCGGCCAAGAGCGCAGCAGCGGCGGCGGCGGCGGCGTCTTCCTCCTCCTCTTCCTCGTCGTCCTCCTCGTCGTCGTCCTCCTCGTCCCCCTCGGACACCGCCATCTCCTCCTCCTCCTCCTCGTCCTCCCTCAGCGGGGACGCCATGGCCGGGTGAGGGGCGGGGGGCCGGGGGGACCCTCGGCGTGCGCCGCTCCCACCGCCCCAAACCGCCCCCGCCGCCGAGGCTGGGGGGGGAGGTGGGGGGGGCTCGGTGTGAGGGGAAAGTGGGGAGGGGGCGGGACGGGGCGACCCCCCCCGGGCCGGGCCCGGCGGGGCCGCGCGGGGGGCGCGGGGGGGGCGGCGGCGATGGGTTGAAAAACGCCCGGATCGGTTAAAATCGCCTCAGGGCGCGGGAGGCGGCGGGCGGCGGGACGGCGCCGGCAGCGAAAATGGCCGCCCCGGGTGTAATTTTAAAATAAACCCCCCCCCACCCCAACACACATACACAAAAAAAAAAAAAAAAAAGAAGAAAGAAGAGGAGGAAAAAAAAAATATAATAATAATAAAAAACACACCCCGCTTAAAGGGGCGGGGGGGGGGGGAAGGGGGAAAGGCGTAAAAAAATATGGAGGAGGGAGGGGTTAAAAATGAGGGAAAATGGGGGGGTGGTGCCCCCCCCCCTTTCTTGAGGGGAAAAAAAAGCGCAAAATGGCCGAATGAGGGTTTTTTTTTAAAGTTGCCCCACACGCACCTTAGGGGAGGAAGGAGAGTGAAAAAGAGGCGAAAAAAGCCTTAAAAACACACAAAAAAGCGACAAAACCCAACCCGCGTAAGAGGGAGGGGAATTAAGGAGAGAAAAAAAAAAAATTAAAATTAATATTAAAAAAAAAAAAAAAAAAACAAAACAAGGAGGAAAGGGAAGCGTTGAGGGAGAGAATGAAGGAAATAAAAGGGAGAATTGAAAAGGAGTTAAATTGGAGGGGAAAGGAAGGGTGAAATGAAAAAATGGGGTGGAAAAATGGAAAAGGGGAGGAAGGAGAGGGAAAAAGGGGTAAAAATCGACATGAAAATGGAAAATGGGGAAGGAATGGGAAGAAAAAGGGAGGAATCAAGCTTAAAATTGATATGGTAAAGAAGGAGAGTGAAAAATAAACATGAATATTTCAAAAGGGAAGGGAATGGAAAAAAAGGTTAAAAATAAACAAAAAAATAGAAAGGGCTAAAAAAGGGTAAAAATCAACATCAAAAAAAAAAGCGCCAAAAAACCTTAAAAATCACCCGCGCCAAGTAAAAAAAAAAAAAAAAAAATTAAAAACAAAACCCACGAAAAATCCTTAAAAACACCCAAAAAAAAAAAAAAACCCAAAAAATCCAAAAGCACGAAACCCTTCAAAAATAATAAATCCCAAAGCTCCCCCCACCCCACCCCCCCCAGCCTTCGCCGCTACAGCCCGAGCAGGCGAATAATCCTCATCCTGCTCATTTTCGGGTATTTTTGCTCAGTTTTGGGGCCTCATTAATGATATTTTTTTGCTTTTCCCCCTCCCGCAGATCCCGGCTCGGCGAGGGACAAATATTTGTGTGGCCCCAGCCGGGGGGGACCCGAAGCCGGAGATTTTTCTGCATAAAACAAAGATGGCTGCGGTAAATTATTTCTTTTTTTTTTTTTTTTTTCTGCCTTTTTTTTTTTTTTCTTCTCTTTCTCCTTATTCTTCCCCCCCCCCTCTCCTCACTCCCATAAAAATATTTCGGGGGGGGATTAATCAGTACTCATGCTCAGTGTGACATCAGCATAAATTGTTAAAGGTTAACTAGTTCCATACTCGTCACGCTTCCCTTTTTATTTTTTTAAAGGATTTTTACCCTTCCTTCCCCCCCTCCTTCCTTTTTTTTTTATCCGCCCATTCCTCCCCCCCTCCCTCGGTGATTTTAAACACGCGGTAAAAAAAAAAAAAAAAAATTCAAAAGCAAATTTTTTTTTTTAAATTTTTTTTTTTGTTCTTTCTCCCTCCCTCCTCGACTTTGAAATACTTGGGAAGGGAGTGGTTTGGTGGGTTGGGTTTTGGGGTTGTTGGGCTTTTTTTTTTTTTTCTTTTGGGTGTTTTTTTTTTTTTCTTCTTTTTTTGGAGTTTCTTTAAGGCTGCAGGGAGGAAGAACAAAAAAAAAAAAAAGGGGGGGGTTTATAAGGATTAAAAAAAAAAAAGGGTGAGGAAGGGGTTGGAAAGATGGAGGTGGGATTAAAAAAAGGTTGGGAAAGATTGAAAAGGAATAAAAAAGATTGAAAAGGAATTAAAAAATTGAAAAGGGATAAAAAAGATTGAAAAGGGGGGAAGGTTGGGAAAGATTGAAAAGGGGAAAAAAAAGATTGGAAAATGAAAAAGGTTAAAAAGGAGAAAAGATTAAAAAGGGGAAAATATTGGGAAAAATTTTCAGTATTTTCCCCTTTTTTCAATGGGGAAATTTTCCCCATTTTCCCCTTTTTTCAATGGGGAAATTTCCCCCATTTTTCAATGGGAAATTTTCCATTTCCCTTGAAAAAGGATGAAAAAGGGGGAAAAGATTGGAAAAGGGGGAAAATTGAAAAAGAATAAAAAATATTGGAAAAGGGGAAAGGATTTTAAAAGATGAAAAAAGAAAAATGTGGAGAAAGGAAGAAATGGTTAGAAAAGAGAAAAGGTTGGAAGAAAAAATATTTTTAAAAAGATTGGAAAAGGGAAGAAGATTGGAAAAGGATGGGAAAAAGTAAAATGATGGAAAAGGGGAGAAATTATAAAGGGAAAAAATGAAAAAGGAAAAAAATACTCAAAAAGGGGAAAAATGGAAAAATATTTAAAAGGGTGAAAGTTTAAAAAATGTTCAAATTGAGAAAAATATTAAAAAAAGAGAAAAGTTACTAAAATATTGAAAAAATGGGAAATATTAAAAAGGAAAAACATTTAAGAACTAAAAAAGGAGGGAAAGGAAAAAAATATTTTAAAAGGAAAAAAGTTTGAATAAAGAAGAATAAAAGGGGAAAAATATGAAAAAAGGGGGGAAATGAGAGAAAATGAAAATGTAAAAACAAACAAAAAAGATTAAAAATTTGAAAAAGGAAAAGAAGAATCAAAAAAGGGGGAAAAGACTGAAAAAAGGGAAAAAGAATTAAAGGGGAGAGATAAAAAATGGAAAAAAGATTCAAAAGAGGGGAAAATAGTAAAAAGAGGAAAAATACCTTAGAAAGGGGAAAATATTTAAGAAGTGTGCAAGAATCAAAAAGGGAAAAGATTTGGAAAGAGTTAAAGAGATGGAAAAAGCTTCAAAAAAGGGAAAAAATGTTAAAGAAAGGGGGAAAAATTGAGAAAAGGAGAAATCAGGAGAAGGGGATTCAAAAGAAGGAAGAAAAATTAAAAAATACTGAAAAAAAAGGGGGGGAATTAAAAAAGGAAAAAGAAAATATTCAAATATTAAATCTTTTATTTCAATATTCAAAAGGGGAAGGAAAAAGGGTTTGAATTTCCCCCAAATCCAGGCCAAATCCTGCCCCAAAACCCCAGAGCTGAAATGGGGGAATTTCTCCTCAGGGATGGGTTTGGGGGTTAAATTGTCCCAAAATGCTCCAAAATCTCCCCAAAACCCCCAGGCTGTGCCTGCTCCGCCCCCACTGCTGGAATTTGCTGCATTTTTTTAAATTTCCTTTCCTTTTTGGGGCCTTTTTTGCCCCAAAACTTTGGGGTTGATGCCTTGGGGCAGCAGAGGAGCCCCCCCAGCAGCTGAATTTACCCCAAAACGATGGAAAATTGGGTGAAAACCACTCCAGGTTTGGGGTTTTACCTATTTGGGGTCTTTTTTACCCAAAAGTTGCTCCTGGTTTTTGTTACCCAGCACCAGGAACCCCCAGAGACCCCAAAATCCACCCAGAACCTGGTGGGGCACCATGAGAACCCCAAAATCCACCCAGAACCCCATGGGACACCATGAGAACCCCAAAATCCACCCAAAATCCACCCAAAAACTGGTGGGGCACCATGAGAACCCCAAAATCCACCCAAAACCTGGTGGGATGCCATGAGAACCCCAAAATCCACCCAAAACCCCATGGGACACCATGAGAACCCCAAAATCCACCCAAAAACTGGTGGGGCACCATGAGAACCCCAAAATCCACCCAAAATCCACCCAGAACCTGGTGGGACACCATGGGAACCCCAAAATCCACCCAAAATCCACCCAAAAACTGGTGGGACACCATGAGAACCCCAAAATCCACCCAAAACCCCATGGGACACCATGAGAACCCCAAAATCCACCCAAAACCTGGTGGGACACCATGAGAACCCCAAAATCCACCCAGAACCCCATGGGACACCATGAGAACCCCAAAATCCACCCAAAATCCACCCAAAAACTGGTGGGACACCATGAGAACCCCAAAATCCACCCAAAATCCACCCAAAATCCACCCAGAACCCCATGGGACACCATGAGAACCCCAAAATCCACCCAGAACCCCATGGGACACCATGAGAACCCCAAAATCCTCACAAATCCACCCAAATGCTCCCCAAACCCTCATGTGACACCCCCAGAACTCCAAAATCCCCCCAAAATCCACCCAGAACCTGGTGGGGCACCATGAGAACCCCAAGATCCTCACAAATGCCCCAAATTCTCCTCCCAAAACCTCAAGTGACACCCCCAGAACCCCAAAATCGCCCCAAATGTCCCCAAACCCTCGTGTGACACCACAAGAACCCCAAATCCCCCCAAAATCCACCCAAACTCTTGGGTGACACCCCCAGAACCCCCCAAAATCCACCAAGAACCTCGTGTGACACCACAAGGACCCCAAAATCCTCACAAATGTCCCCAAACCCTCGTGTGACACCACAAGGACCCCAAAATGCCCCCAAATGTCCCCAAACCCTCGTGTGACACCACAAGGACCCCAAAATCCTCACAAATGTCCCCAAACCCTCGTGTGACACCACGAGGACCCCAAAATGCCCCCAAATGTCCCCAAACCCTCGTGTGACACCACAAGGACCCCAAAATGCCCCCAAACCCTCGTGTGACACCACAAGGACCCCAAAATCCCCCGAAATGTCCCCAAACCTTTGTGTGACACCACAAGGACCCCAAAATCCTCACAAATGTCCCCAAACCCTCGTGTGACACCACGAGGACCCCAAAATGTCCCCAAATGTCCCCAAACCCTCGTGTGACGCCCCAGAGCGCCCCCAAAGCCCAGAGGTGACATTTTGGGGGCCGTTGGTGGCTTTTGTCACCCCGAGCCCTCCCCCAGGGACATTTTTGGGGCGTTTTGCTCCTTTTTGCCCGTTTTGCCTCCGTTTGGTGGCTCTGAGCCCTGAGGCCACCCCCGTGTCACCCGGGGCTGTCACTTTGTCACCCGGGGCTGTCACTTTGTCACCAGGGGGTGTCACTTTGTCACCCAGGGGTGGCACTTTGTCACCCGGGGCTGTCACTTTGTCACCAGGGGGTGTCACTTTGTCACCCAGGGGTGGCACTTTGTCACCCGGGGCTGTCACTTTGTCACCAGGGGGTGGCACCCGGCCGTGCCCGGGGCACTGGCACAGCCCCAGGAGGGTGGCACTGCCCCACGTCGTCGGTGTCACCGCGGTGTCACCGGGTCAGGAGGTGACAGTGCCAGCACCGCCTGTGTCCTGAAGGGGGACGGTGACAACAGCGCCGTGGGGACATCGGGGACAGCTGGGGAGGGACTGGGAGAGGGGACAGGGGACATAGGGGACAGGGATGGGGACAGGGGACGGGACAGGGGACAGGGACAGGGGACATTGGGGATAGGGATGGGGACAAAGACAGGGGATTGGGGACAGGGAAAGGGACAGGGATGGGGACAGGGGATGGGGACAGCTGGGGAGGGACTGGGAGAGGGGACAGGGGACACTGGGGACAGGGATGGGGACAGGGGACAGGGATGGGGACAGGGATGGGGACATTGAAGACAGGGATAGGGACATGGGACAGGGATGGGGACAGGGGATGGGGACATTGAAGACGGGTAGGGACAGGGGACAGGGACAGGGATGGGGACAGGGGACGAGGACAGGGGACACAATGACGGACAGGAGACATGGAGAGGTGGCACAGAAAGACAGACACAGGGACAGGTGACAAGGACAGCTGGTCAGGGACAGGTGACAGACACAGGGGCAGGTGACATGGCCAGACAGACGCATGGACAGGTGACAGACAGGTGAGACGGACAGACAGACACACGGACAGATGACACGGACAGCCGGGAACCCCCCCCATTGTCACCAAGGGCTGTCCCCGAGTGTGTCCCCCTCCCCCAAATTCCGATTTATTCGGGCCTCCAAAAAGTCACAATTGGACCCCAAAATTGGGGGCACCCCCCCCCCCCCAAAGAGGGACCCACCCAGACAAGGGCAGACCCCAATGGGGGGGGGGGGGGGGGTCGGGGGTCCCCCTTCCCCTCTGGGGTGACGTCATCACCCGCGGCCTGCAGGAGGAGGGGGCGCGCCTGGGTTTGGGGGGGTCACGGGAGGGGAGACCCCGCCCCCCCCATAAAGGGGATCCCCGACCCCTCACGGCCCCCACGGCCCCCACAGCTCCCCCCAGACCCCCCTGAGCCCCCCCAGCCCCTCAGGGCCCCCTCCCCGCACCTCGGGACCGCTCAGGCCGAGCCCGCGCCGCCCGTCGCCATGGCAACGCCGCCGGAAACCCGGGCCCTGCGCGCCGCGGGGCGTGCTGGGAAACGTAGTCCTTGTGTTTATTCCATTCTATTCTAGTCTATTACCGCGCGGTGTCGTGCTGGGAAATGCAGTCACGGCTCTGTAGCCGCTATCGCTGCCGCGCAGGGCGCGGTGCACGCCGGGAGTTGTGGTCCGTAGCTCCGCCCCCCCTGTGCCGGCGCCAGGGCTGCCGGGAAGCGGCGCCATCATGGCGGATCCGCCGGAGGAGGCGGGGGCCGGCCCGGCCGTGAGTGGGGGGCGCGGGCGGGAATTTGGGGGAGATTTTAGGGAGAATTTGGGGTGTCTGAGGGACTGGGGGCGCGGCAGGGCTGCCCTATGGATCCTGGAACACCAGAGGAGGAGCTGGGGGGCGGTGCAGGGGTCCTGAGGGGAGATTCGGGGGGCTCTGAGGGCTCGGGCCTGAGGAGGGGCGGGGGGACTGTGAGAACCGGGGGGGTTTGTGAGGGTGTCTGGGGGAGATGTGGGGGGGATCTGGGTTTATGGGGGGCCACAGGGGCTGGGGGAAGGTTCAGGGGGGGCCATAGGGATTGGGGGAGAATTTTTGGGGCTGGGGGAGGTTTAGGGGATCCATAGGGGCTGAGGGGGTGGGGGAAGAGGGGCCTTGGGAGGGTTTTGGGGCTGGGGGAGGTTTGGGGAAGCCATAGGGACTGGGGAATATTTTGGGGGAGGTTTTTGAGGGGTCCCATAGGTGCTGGGTGGGTGTTTTGGGACTGGAGGAGTTTTTGGGGAGAGGGGCCATAGGGATTAGGAATATTTTGGGGCTCTGGGAGTTTTTGGGGGGATTCCCATAGGGACTGGGGGAGATTTGGGGGGGGGGCCCATAGGAACTGGGGATTATTTTGGTGCTCTGGGAGGTTTTTTTGGGGAGGGGTCCCATAAGTGCTGGGTGGGTTTTTTTGTGCCGGGGTCCCCGCATTCCTCCCCAGCCCCATCCGGCTGTTCCGGGGGGGTCTCACCCGTTCCCTCCCCCCGTCCCCCCCAGGCCGGGCCGGGGGTCGCGGGGCCCCCCCCGGGGGCGGCAGCGTCCTGGAGGCGCTGCTGAACCGCAGCCTCCGCATCCGCATGTCGACGGGCGGACCCTGGTGGGGGCGTTCCTGTGCACGGACCGCCAGAGCAACGTGATCCTGGGCTCTGCGCAGGAGTTCCTGAAAGCCGCAGGTCTGGGGGGGTCCTGGGGGGGTTTTGGGGGGTTCTGGGGGGGTTTTGGGGGTCTGGGAGGGGTGGGAGCATCCCCGAGCTCTGACTGCCAGAGCAACGGGATCCTGGGCTCTGCGCAGGAGTTCCTGAAAGTTTGGGGGACTTTGGGGCAGTTTTGGGGGTCTGGGGGAGTTTTGGGGTGTTTTGGGGTGTTTTGGGGGTCTGAGAGGGGTGGGATCATCCCCAAGCTCTGACTCGCCAGAGCAACGCGATCCTGGGCTCTGCCCAGGAATTCCTGAAAGCTGCGGGTCCTGGGGGGGCTTTGGGGTTTTTGGGTTTTTTTAGGAGTTTTATTGGGGTATTTAGGGGGTCTTTAGGAGGTTTGGGGGTTTTTTTTAGGGAATTTTGGGGTTTTTTTAAGGGGGTTTTTTGAGTTTTTTGGGGGTGGATCTGAGGGTCTGGGGGAGGTGGGTGTGGGTTTATTTGGGGCGATCTTTGGGGTTTATTTGGGGCGATCTTTGGGGTTTATTTGGGGCGATCTTTGGGGTTTTTTGGGCGATCTTTGGGGCTTATTTGGGGCGATCTTTGGGGTTTTTTGGGGGGATCTTCGGGGGATTTTTAGGGGGGTCTTTCCGGGTTTTTTGTGGGGATTTTTGGGTGTTTTTGGGGTTTTTCAGGGGGGAAGTTGGGCTTACTTGGGGCAGCCTTTGGGGTTTTTTTGGGGGGACCTTCAGAGGATTTTTAACGGGGTCTTTGGGGGTTTTTTGTGGGGACTTTTGGGGGTTTTTCACGGGGGTCTTTCAGGGTTTTTTTGGGTGGTCGTGGGTGTTTTAGGGTTTTTTTGGGGGGGGTTCTGAGCCCTTTTCTCCCCTCTCCAGACGCGTTCCCGGGCAGTGAACCCCGAGTTCTGGGGCTGGCCATGGTCCCCGGGCACCACATTGTGTCCATCGAGGTGGAGCCCCCCTACCCCTGAGGGACCCCAGGGTGGGCCCCAAAATCTCCTGAGAGACCCCAAAACCACCTGAGAGACCCCAAAAACACCGGATGGACCCCAAAATCTCCTGAGAGACCCCAAAAACACCTGAGAGACCCCAAAATCTCCTGAGAGACCCCAAAAACACCGGATGGACCCCAAAAACCACCTGAGAGACCCCAAAACAACCTGAGGGACCCCAAAAACACCGGATGGACTCCAAAACCACCGGATCGACCCCCAAAATCTCCTGAGAGACCCCAAAACCACTGGATGGACTTCAGAAACATCTGAGAGACCCCCAAAAACACCGGATGAACCCCAAAAACACCGGATGGACCCCAAAATCTCCTGAGAGACCCCAGAAACACCGGATGGACCCCAAAAACCACCTGAGAGACCCAAAACCACCTGAGAGACCCCAAAACCACTTGAGAGACCCAAAACACCTGAGAGACCCCAAAACCACCTGAGAGACCCCCCATGGACCCCCAAAACCTGATGGACCCCCCCAAAACCAGTTGGGGACCCCCCCCCCCCCAATGCCCTCAATGACTCCCCCAAGGCTTTGAGTCCCCCCCCCCCCCCCAAAATGTCCCTGGGGGGTTTTTGGGGTCCCCATTAAAGCCCCCCTTGGTGCCGCTGTCCCCTGTGTGACCTCGTGGGTGTCCCTGTCCCCCCCCTCCCCAAATTCCTGAGCCCCCCCCCCCCATTTCCTGAGCCCCCCAAATTCCTGCCCCACCCCCTCCTCATTTCCTCACCCCCTTCTCAATTCCTGCCCCCCTCCCACCCCAATTCCTGCCCCCCCCACCCAATTCCTGCACCCCCCAATTTCCTCAGCCCCCCCCCCCCCCCCCCCCCCCCCCCCCCCAATTCCTGCCCCATCAGGGCCCCTCCCCCACTCCCCTGGACCCCTCCCCAAATCCCGCCCCTCCCCACTCCCCCGGACCCCTCCCCAACCCCGCCCCTCCCCCACGGAGCCGTCGGGCTTTGCCATTAATTTAATCTCAGGTACAAAATAGCTTCTGGGGGGGGGGAGGGGAGCACCCGCCCCTCCCCCACCCCCGCAAACACCGGGGGGGGGGGGGGTCCGGCCGCAGGGGGGGGGAGGGGGGATACGGGGGTGGGGGGAGGGGCGGGGCGGCCGCAGGGCCCAGCACCATAATGGGGGGAGGGGGGGGTGGGGTGGGGGCGGGGCGAGGGGGGGGACACACACCCGCCCCTCCCCCCACAAAGGTCAGGGGTCACCGGGTGATGGGGACAAGGGGGGGGAGGGGGAGGGGTCACGGGGACCAAAAACCTCCCCCCCCCCCATCCCCTCCCCTCCCCCCCCCTCGGGAGTCGGGGACCCCCCCCCCAATAAATAAAGCGACCCCTCCCCCCCCCTCCCCGCGTATAAATTAAAAAAGAGGAAAAAAAATAAGAAAAAGGAAAAAAAAAAAAACGACAACAACAAAAAATCATTTACAAAAAAAAAAGAAAAAAAAACCCAAAAGGAGGCTCGGGGAAAGGGGGGGAGGGGAGGGGCACCCCAAGGCCCCTCCCCCCGCGGGGGGGCTCCTGCCGCCCCCCCTTTTTTGGGGGGGAGGGGTAGCACAGGCCCCTCCCCCCTTTGCACCATGGGTTGGGGGGAGCCCCTCCCCCCCCCGTAGAGACCTGAGCCCCGCCCCCGCGAGGGGGGAGGGGCGGAGAGGGGGGGAGGGGCACCTCCCCCCCCCCCTCAATAAAAATCCTGCCCCTCCCCCACCCCCCCCGTGCCCCTCCCCCCGGCCCGGACCCGTATGGGGGGGGAGGGGCGGCTGCTGGTGGGGGCGGGGCGAGTTTTTGGTTGAATCTTGGCAAGGGGTCCAACCCCCCCCAATAAAAGTGCCCCTCCCCCCCCGCCCCTCCCCCCCTTTAATGCTGAGGGGAGGGGGCGGGGACCCCCCCCAGGCTCCCCTTTGTGGTGGGGGAGGGGCACGAACCCCCCCTCCCCCTAAAATGATGGGGGAGGGGCAAAGCCTCCCCTCCCCCCCCCAACCCCCTCAGTGTTCGGAGCCCCCAAAAATGTGGGGGTGGGGGAGGGGCAGCAGAGAGACCCCCCCCCATCCCCCCCCGCGGGGGGGAGGGGCTTTGTCAATCCTAGAAATGGGGATTTTTGTAGAAAATCGGAGTTTTTGCACCCAAAGCTTTGTCCTTGTCCGTCCAGGTCCAGACCATTTTTGGGGCCATTTCTCCGTGAATAAATAAAAAGTGTTCGTGGTGGGGGGAGGGGCGGGGCCCCCCCGGCCCCTCCCCCGCCCTGGGGGGGGCCCTGGACTCATCTGGGGGTCGGCGGCGTCACCTGGGGGGGGAGGGGAATGGGGGTGGGGTCACCTCAGCACCGCCCCCTTGGGGACACCGGGAGGGGGACGGTGCCCACACAGGTGTCCCCAGCCCCTGGGTGTCCCCAGGTGTCCCCGGGTGTGTCCCCAGATGTCCCCAGGTGTGTGCAGGTGTGCCCAGGTGTGTCCCCACCTGTCCCCCAGCTGTCCCAGGTGTGTCCCCAGGTGTCCCATGTGCCACCAGCTGCCCCAGGTGTGCCCAGGTGTGTCCCCAGGTGTCCCATCTGTCCCAGGTATGTCCCCATGTGTCCCCAGGTGTATCCCAGCCCTCCCACCTGTCCCAGGTGTGTCCCCAGCTGTGTCCCCATCTGTCCCCCCATGTGCCCCCAGGTGTATCCCCAGCTGTCCCCAGGTGTGTCCCATGTGTCCCCAGGTGTATCCCAGCCCTCCCACCTGTCCCAGGTGTGTCCCCAGCTGTGTCCCCATCTGTCCCAGGTGTATCCCCACCTGTCCCTAGCTTGCCCCCATGGGCCCCCAGGTGTCCCCAGGTTGTCCCCAGATGCCCCCAGGTTGTCCCCAGGTGTCCCCAGGTGTATCCCCAGGTGTCCCCAGGTTGTCCCCAGGTTGCCCCAGGTGTCGCCAGGTTTTCCCCAGCTGTCCCCAGCTGTGTCCCCAGGTTTTCCCCAGCTGTCCCCAGGTGTCCCCAGGTTGTCCCCAGCTGTCCCCAGCTGTCCCCAGGGTGTCCCCAGGTTTTCCCAGCTGTCCCATGTGTGTCCCCAGCTGTCCCCAGGTGTCGCCCCAGCTGCGCTCACCAGGGTGAAGCCGTCGTAGATCTGCATCAGCTCCTCGGTCTTGTACTGCTCGAGGACGATGACGCCGGCCAGGCCCCCGGCGCGGGCGCCGCGCGCAGCCCTCGCAGTGCACCAGGTACGTGTTGCGCGCCGCCCGTCTCGCTCGTCACAAACAGGATGTTGAACACCTCCACCTGCAACCGGGGACACGGGGGACACAGGGGACACAGGGGACACGGGGACACAGGGGACACGGGGGGACACGGGGGGACACAGGGACACGGGGACACGGGGGACACGGGGGACACGGGGGACACGGGGACACGGGGGACATGGGGGACACGGGGACACGGGGGACACGGGGGACACGGGGACACGGGACACGGGGGACACGGGGGACACGGGGGACACGGGGGACACGGGGGACAGGGCAGGGTCAGCGCAGTGCACGGGGGACACCACACGGTCACGGGGCAGCGTGGCCAGCACGGCCCAGGGCCAGGGGAGTGGACAGGGACAGCACAAGGGCAGGGGAATGGTCAGTGGGGGGACAGGGACAGGGGAGTGGTCAGTGGGGGGACAGGGACAGGAGAGTGGTCAGTGGGGGGACAGGGACAGGGACAGGAGAGTGGTCAGTGAGGGGACAGGGACAGGGGAATGGTCAGTGGGGGGACAGGGACAGCATGGTCAGGGGAGTGGTCAGTGGGTGGACAGGGACAGGGACAGGGGAGTGGACAGTGGGGGGACAGGGACAGCACAGCCAGGGAGTGGTCAGTGAGGGGACAGGGACAGGGGAGTGGTCAGTGAGGGGACAGGGACAGGAGAGTGGTCAGTGGGGGGACAGGGACAGGGGAATGGTCAGTGGGGGGACAGGGACAGCACGGGTCAGGGGAGTGGACAGTGGCACAGCCAGGGACACCACACAGTCAGGAGTGGTCAGTGGGTGGCCAAGGACAGTCATGGTCAGGGGAGAGGTCAGTGGAGTGGACAGGGACACCCCACAGCTAAGGACAAGGCCAAGGCCATCCCAGGGCTGTGTCCCCTGCTCCATGGCAGTGCCAGGGGTGTGTCCCCAGCAGTGTGACAATGCCACAACCCTGTCCCCAGCCCATCCCCAGCCCCATGGCAGTGTCCCAGCCCTGTCCCCAGCCCCATGGCAGTGTCCCAGCCCTGTCCCCAGCCCCATGGCGGTGTCCCCAGCCCTGTCCCCAGCCCCGTG
Source organism: Agelaius phoeniceus (assembly GCF_051311805.1). Classification (NCBI taxonomy): domain Eukaryota; kingdom Metazoa; phylum Chordata; class Aves; order Passeriformes; family Icteridae; genus Agelaius; species Agelaius phoeniceus. Next base: position 2,105,370 of record NC_135300.1, on the reverse strand, counting down.
TCAGTGTCCCCAGCCCATCCCCAGCCCCATGGCAGTGTCCCCAGCCCTGTCCCCAGCCCATCCCCAGCCCCATGGCAGTGTCCCCAGCCCATCCCCAGCCCCGTGGCGGTGTCCCCAGCCCTGTCCCCCGCGCTGCTGGCACTCACGTCACACTCGTTGCAGTAGTAGGCCGGCTCGTCCTTGACGCGGCCCTGGTAGGCGATTTTCTTCCCCGCGCGCACCAGGCTCTCGCGCTGCACCTGGCAGTGCTTGATGGACTGCAGCAGGCAGTACCTGGGACACAGGGGACACGAGGGACACCTGAGCACCTGGGACACCTGGGGCACCTGAGCCACCTGGGACACCTGAGCCACCCTGGGACACCTGGGGCAGCTGGGACATCTGGGGCACCTGGGGCACCTGAGCCACCTGGGGAACCTGGGACACCTGAGCCACCTTGGGCACCTGGGACATCTGGGGGACTTGGGGCACCTGAGCCACCTGGGCCACCTGGGGCAGCTGAGGCAGCTGGGGCAGCTGGGACATCTGGGACACCTGAGACACCTGGGACACCTGGGACAATCTGGGGGACCTGGGACACCTGGGACACCTGGGGCAGCTGGGACAATCTGGGACATCTGAGCCACCTGGGGCACCTGAGCCACTCGGGACACCTGAGGCACCTGGGACACCTGTGGCACCCACCATGGGGACACCATCAGCAGGGACATTGTCACCCCCTGTCACCCACGACAAGCGCGTTGTCACCAGGGGCACTGTCACCTGCTGTCACCCCCTGTTGGGGACACCATCACCAGGGGCACTGTCACCCGCTGTTGGGGACACCATCCCTGTCACCAGGGGCACTGTCACCCGCTGTCACCCGCTGTTGGGGACACCGTCACTGTCACCAGGGTCCCACCCACCCACGGGGCACCCAAGCCACCAAGTCCCCCTGCCCCGCTGTGTCCCCATCCCCACTCTGTCCACGTCCCTCCCTCCCCAGGTGTCCCCAGGTGTCCCCAGGTGTCCCCCAGGTGTCCCCTCGCTCACTTGATCATCTTGTAGAGGTCGGGGTCGCTGATCTTGACGGTCCTGGCCACGTTCCAGGACACGTGGATCATGGGCACGATGGACTTGACGTTCTTCACCTCGTTCCACTCGTAGCGCTCCAGGGCCAGCTGGTACTGGTACGCTGGGGACAGGGGGACAGCGGGGATGGCACCGCGCCCCTGGGGACACCCGGGACAACACGGACAGCCCCGGGACACACGGACAGCCCCGGGACACACGGACACTGCCGGGACACACGGACAGCCCTGGGACACACAGAATCCCCCTGGGACACACGGACAGCCCTGGGACACACGGACAGCCCCGGGACACACAGAATCCCCCTGGGACACACGGACAGCCCTGGGACACACAGACAGCCCCGGGACACACAGAATCCCCCCTGGGACACACAGACAGCCCCGGGACACACGGACACCCCTGGGATGCTCCAACGCCACCACCTGGCAGCACCCACAGTGAGTTCTCAATGTCCCCAATGTCCCCTCAGTGTCCCTCACCCGTCAGCGGCCCCACGTTCCAGGCGGTGTTGTTCCCCTCAATGTCCCCAATGTCCCCCCAATGTCCCCAGTGTCCCTCACCCCGTCAGCGGCCCCACGTTCCAGGCGATGTTGTTTCCCTCAGTGTCCCCAATGTCCCCAATGTCCCCAATGTCCCCGTGTCCCTCACCCGTCAGCGGCCCCACGTTCCAGGCGATGTTGTTGCACCAGCCCGTGGCCTGCACCCAGTGCACGGTGCCGGCGTTGATCCACACCAGGTCCCCGGGGCGCTGCACGAACCGGTACACGGGGATGTTGGAGCGGTACAGGTCCTCCAGGATGGGCCACCACGAGCCCGTCAGGTAATCCACGCCGTGCCTGCGCCGGGGGCGTGGGTCAGAGACAGCCCCGCCCACACCCGGACACGCCCACGCAGCCGCGCCCGCTCCATCCCAACCAACCCTGAATTGATCCCCGGGGCTGGGAAATGGGGGTTGGCCACGCCCACTGCGCTTGGCCACACCCCCATGTAGAACCACACCCATAGATCAGGGCCACGCCCACTGCACTTGGCCACACCCCCATGTAGAAGCACATGCACATTATCAGGCCACGCCCACTGCACTTGGCCACGCCCCCAAGTAGAACCACACCTGTAGAATATCAGGCCACGCCCACTGCACTTGGCCACGCCCCATGTAGAACCACAACCCATGGATTATCAGGCCATGCCCACTGGCTCTGCCCAGGCCACACCCCCAATAATTAATAGCAATTATTGTGTGGTGGTCTCTTTATGCATACCCCGCCCCCTTTTATTCAAACCACGCCCTTTTTTTCTGCAGGCCCCGCCCACCTGTCACAGAAGGCGGAGATTCTCTCCCAGTAGCACTGCCCCAACAACCGCACCTCCTTTGTGCAAGCCCCTCCCCTTTCACCGACCCCACCTTTTATGCAAACCACGCCCGTTTCATGCAAACCACGCCCCCTTTCGCGCGCAGGCCCGCCCACCTGTCGCAGAAGGCGGAGATGGTCTCCCAGTAGTGCTCGTGGCACCGCGAACCACTCGCAGTCGCCGGGGCCGATGTTGATGTTCACCGAGCAGAAGTTGTTGTTCTCCTGGTGGCCTGCGGGGGACGCTGTCACCGTCACCGTCACCGTGTGCCACCCCCGCTGACCCCACCCACCCCAGGACACTGAGATCGGGTGTCCCCCCCCGCCCCTGCTGGTTTTGGGGTTTTTGTCACCTCCCACCAAAAAAAAAATCCCATCAAAATCCCCAAAAAAGCAAAAAAAAAAACCAAAAAAAAAGGAGTCCCATGAAAATTCCCCAGGTGTACTCGGGTGTCCCCAGGTGTGTTTTGGGTGTTCCCCAGCTGTGCCCAGGTGTCCCCTGGTGTGGTACAGTGCCCCCAGATGTGTGCCCAGGTGTGTGCCCAGGTGTGCCCAGGTGTGTTATGGGTCTGCCCAGGTGTGTGCCCAGGGTGTTCCCAGGTGCGTTATGGGTGTTCCCCAGGTGCATTATGGGTGTTCCCCAGGTGTATTTTGGGTGTGGTTTGCGTGTTCCCCAGGTGTGTTTTAGGTGTGCCCAGGTGTGTTTTAGGTGTGCCCAGGTGTTCCCCAGGTGTTCCCCAGGTGTGTTTTGGTGTGCCCAGGTGTTCCCAGGTGTTCCCCAGGTGTGCCCAGGTGTTCCCCAGGTGTGTTTTGGGTGCCCAGGTGTGTTATGGCTGTTCCCCCAGGTGTGTTTTGGGTGCCCCCAGGTGTGCTATGGGTGTGCTATGGTGTGCCCAGGTGTGCCCTCACCAGGGGTGTGGCTGCTGGGCACCTTCATGTAGAGCTGCACGGTGTTCATGCCCAGGTGTGTTATGGGTGTTCATGGCCAGGTGTGCCCAGGTGTGTTTTAGGTGTGCCCAGGTGTTCCCCAGGTGTGTTTTAGGTGTTCCCAGGTGTGTTATGGCTGTTCCCAGGTGTTCCCAGGTGTGTCACTCACCGGGGGTGCGGCTGCTGGGCACCTTCATGTAGAGCTGCACAGTGTTCATGCCCAGGTGTGCTATGGGTGTTCCCCAGGTGTGTTTTGGGTGTGCCCAGGTGTTCCCCAGGTGTGCCCAGGTGTGTCACTCACCGGGGGTGCGGCTGCCGGGCACCTTCATGTAGAGCTGCACGGTGTTCATGCCCAGGATGGTGTGGCCCACGTGGCCTCAGCATGTTCCCCGTGGAGGAGACGCGCATGAACGCCGGCAGCTTCAGCAGCTCCTGCAGCTGCGGCTTCCACCTGCGGGGACAGGGGACACCTGCGTCACCCGGGGGGTGGCACCAGCCGGGGGGGAGCCACGCCCCGCGGGAGCCACGCCCTGGCACCTGGGACCCGCCCGCTGTCACCTGAGAGGGGCCTTGAGCCCCTCATTGTCACCTGAGAGGGGCCTTGAGCCCCCATTGTCACCTGAGAGTGACCCTGAGCCCCCCATTGTCACCTGAGAGTGGCTCTGATCCCCCCCATTGTCACCTGAGAGTGACCCTGACCCCCCATTGTCACCTGAGAGCGGCCCTGACCCCCCCATTGTCACCCAGGTGTCCCCACCCCATTGTCCCCCCCGCTGTCCCTACTGTCCCCCAGCTGTGCCCCACTGTCCCACAGGTGTCCCCACTGTCCCTGCTGTCCCCCCCCCGTCCCCCGCTGTCCCCATTGTCCCCCACTGTCCCCCGGTGTCCCCATTGTCCCCACTGTCCCCATGTCCCCCAGTGTCCCCATTGTCCCCCCCTGTCCCCATTGCCTCCCCATTGTCCCCAGTGTCCCCGGTGTCCCCGCTGTCACCTCTTGGCGTCCGACAGGTCGATGTTGGTCCCGAACTTGATGATCTGGTGGGATTTCTGGTCGGGGGGGCCTGGGGGGACACGGGGTCACGGGGGCGGGCACGGGGTCCCCAAGGGGGACGTGTCACCCCCACCCCCCCCCAGGGCTTGGGGACATCCCTGGGGACACCCCCTAAAGGACACCCTGGGGACACCAGGACACCCTCCCCCCTCAAGAACACAGGGACATCCTGGGGACCTTTTGGGGACATTGGGACGCCCCTCAATGACACAGTGACAACCCAGGGACCCCTCGGGGACATTGGGATCCCCCCCAAAGGACACCAGGACCCCTTTGGGGACATCAGGACCCCCTTAGGGACATCAGGGACCCCTTGGGGACATTGTGAACCCCCCAAAGGACACCAGGACCCTTTGGGGACATTGGACCACTTGGGGATATTGGGACCCCTCCAAAGGACACCAGGGCCCTTTGGGGACATTGGGACCCTCCCTCCGGGTGGGGGTGACACGTTGTCCCCCCCGGGATGTCCCCAAGAGGGGACAGGGGGTGGCCCCACCTGGGCGGGGTCTCGGTGGTGCTGTCGGGACTCCTCGGCCTCCTCATCCTCCTCTGTCCTTGTCCTCCTGTGGGGACAGGGGTGCCACCTCAGGACACTGGTGCCCCAGACACTGCACCAGCCCCTGGGGCCACCTCAGCCCCTGGTGCCACCTCAGGACACTGGGGGACACTTGGGGACATTCCAGAGACAGCCAGGCATCCCAGGGGACACTTGGGAACATTTTGGGGGCTCCAGGACACCAAGGGACACCAGGGGACACCAGGGGACGCTTGGGGCATCCTGGGGACACTTGGGGACATTTGAGGACACGAATCCCCTGGAACCCCCATGTGCCCCTGAGCCCTCTGTCCCCTGTGCTGTCACCACCATGTCCATTGTCCCTGTGTCCCCTGTCCCTGTGTCCCCTCCCTGTCACCTGCAGGGACTCCTGGAACGAGCACACCTGGTACTGGGAGATGCTGGTGTGGGAACAGCTGATGTCACAGGGCCACACCTGGCAGGTCCCCCAAGGTGTGTCCCTGCGTGTCCCCATGTCCTGTGAGTGTCCCCATGTCCTGTGAGTGTCCCCTGTCCCCGTCCCTCACTGCAGGGACTCCTGGAAGGAGGAGGCCTGGTACTGGGCACACTGGGGACATGGTGGTGTGGGGTCCCTGCTGTGTCCCCTGTCCCCAGGGTGTGTCCCCTGTCCCTAAGCTGTGTCCCCAGGGTGTGTCCCCACGTCCCACCATGTCCCCTGTCCCTCACCTGCAGGGACTCCTGGAAGGAGCACACCTGGTACTGGGCATACTTGGCGATGGTGGTGTGGGGTCCCTGCTGTGTCCCCATGTCCCCACCATGTCCCCATGTCCCCACCATGTCCTGTCCCCATCCCTCACCTGCAGGGACTCCTGGAAGGAGCACACCTGGTACGGGTGTACTTGGTGATGGTGGTGTGGGGTCCCTGCTGTGTCCCCATGTCCCCAGGGTGTGTCCCCATGCCCTGAGCTGTGTCCCCATGTCCTGTGAGTGTCCCATGTCCCCACCATGTCCCCTGTCCCCATCCCTCACCTGCAGGGACTCCTGGAAGGAGGATGGCCTGGTACTGGGCGTACTTGGCGATGGTGGTGTGGGGTCCCTGCTGTGTCCCCTGTCCCCAGCATGTGTCCCCTGTCCCCAAGGTGTGTCCCCATGTCCCGTCCCTCACCTGCAGGGACTCCTGGAAGGAGGAGGCCTGGTACTCGGCACAACTGGGACATGGTGGTGTGGGGTCCCTGCTGTGTCCCCTGTCCCCAAGGTGTGTTCCCATGCCCTGTGAGTGTCCCCATGTCCCCACCATGTCCCCATGCCCATCCCTCACCTGCAGGGACTCCTGGAAGGAGGACGCCCTGGTACTGGGCATACTGGGACATGGTGGTGTGGGGTCCCTGCTGTGTCCCTGTCCCCAAGGAGTGTCCCCTGTGTGTCCCCATGTCCTGTGAGTGTCCCATCCCTCACCTGCAGGGACTCCTGGAAGGAGGACGCCTGGTACTGGGCGTACTTGGCGATGGTGGTGTGGGGTCCCTGCTGTGTCCCCTGTGTGTCCCCATGTCCCCAGCATGTCCCCTGTCCCTGTCCCTCACCTGCAGGGACTCCTGGAAGGAGGAGGCCCTGGTACTGGCGTACTTGGCGATGGTGGTGGTGGAGTCTCTGCTGTGTCCCCTGTGTGTCCCCATGTCCTGTGAGGTGTCCCCACCATGTCCCTGTCCCTGTCCCTCACCTGCAGGGACTCCTGGAAGGAGGATGCTGGTACTGGGCGTACTTGGCGATGGTGGTGTGCGAGCGGCTGCTCTCGCAGGCCACACCTGGCGCGTCCCCGACAGGTCCCAGTCTGGTCCGACGGCTGCTGCACCTGCGTGCGCACCTCGACCGCGTGCTCGCCGCTGGCCTCCACCAGGGTCTTGGTGCTGAACAGACCCAGGTCTGACAGAAAAACACCAGGGTTTGGGTCATTTTGGGGGGTTGGGGCCATTTTGGGGGTGTCCTGGGGGATTGGGGGGTGTTATGGGATCGAAAGGGTTAAATGGGGACAGGGACAGGGACTGGGACAGGGACAGGGAATCTCCACCAAGGTGTTGGTGCTGAACAGACCCAGGTCTGACAGAAAAACACCGGGGGTTGGGTCATTTCAAGGGGTTTGGGGACATTTTGGGGGTGTCCTGGGGGACTGGGGGTCTCATGGGGTCATGAGGGGACAGAGGTGGGATGGGGACAGGGACAAGGACAGGGACAGGGACAGGGAATCTCCACCAGGGTCTGGTGCTGAACAGACCCAGGTCTGAAAGAACCACCGGGGTTGGGTCATTTTGGGGGTTTAGGGTCATTTTGGGGGTGTCTGGGGGGATTGGGGTCACCACGGGGACTGGGGTGTCATGGGATCAGGAGGGGACAGGGACAGGGACAGGGACAGGGACAAGGGGACCACACCAGGGTCTTGGTGCTGAACAGACCCAGATCTCCAAAAATGGGGGTTTTGGGTCATTTTGGGGGTGTCCTGGGGGATTGGGGTGTGTCATGGGGTCAGGAAGGTGACAGGTGTGGGATGGGGACAAGGACAGGGTTGTATTTTGGGGTTTTGGGGTTTTTTTGGGGTGTTTTTGGGGTGTTTTGGGGTGTTTTGGGGTGCTCACTGAGGCGCAGGGACCCGCCAGGCCCCGGATGACGTGATGGGGGGATCCATGGGGGATTTAAGGATTTGGGGTTTTTGGGGTGTTTTTGGGGGGTTTTTGGGGGGGGGTGTTTTTGGGGTATTTTTGGGGTGTTTTTGGGGTGTTTTTGAGGGGGTGTTTTGGGGTATTTTTGGGGTGTTTTTTGGGGTTTTTGGGGTGCTCACTGAGGCGCAGGGACCCCGCCAGGCCCCGGATGACGGTGATGGGGGGATCCATGGGGGATTTAGGGGATTTGGGTTTTTGGGGTATTTTTGGGGTGTTTTTGGGGGTTTTGGGTGCTCACTGAGGCGCAGGGACCCCGCCAGGCCCCGGATGACGGTGATGGGGTTCTTGGGGTCGGTGCAGAACTGCAGCAGCACCGGGGAGAAGGCGTCGCGTTGCTCTCCAGCTGGGCGGGAACAACGGCGGCCAATCAGAGACCGGCACCCGACAAAGGGACCAATCACAGCCCACCGCCCTTGGGCAGGGACCAATCAGCAGCCAGCACACAGAAAAAGGACCAATCACAGCGCAGCAGCCTCACACAGGACCAATCACAGCATGCCACATGCCCCCAATGACCGTGTCAGTGGCCAATCAGGATGGAGATGGTTTAGGGCATCAGCCAATCAGGATGGAGATGGCCTGGTTCACAGTTCTCCAGCCAATGAGGATTCAGGTAGCCTAACAACCAGCAATCAGGACTGAGTGGTTTGGCGCGCCAGCCAATCAGATTGAAGGCCACGATCTGGCAGCCAATCAGCAGCAGGGAAACTCTGCCCCCACCCATCGGCCAATCAGGAGAGTCTCCTGTCCCACTGACCAATCAGAGATGCTCTGGCAGATCCGTCCCCTTCTGGCAGCCAATCAACAAAGAGCTGCCGTGATGGACCAATCAGGAGGGGAGGGATCCAGCCATGGAGCCAATCAGCATCAAGGATGCCCACCAGCCAATCAGGAGAGGGGGACACCCTGGGATCCCTAGCAGGGAGCCAATCAGCAATCAAGAAAACCACCCAGGCAGCCAATCAGGAAGCAGGACCCACCCATCCCACCAGCCAATGAGCAGAGAGGACACCCTGGACCTTTCACAGCAGCCAATCAGCAGCCAGGGGACCCATCCATGGAGCCAATCAGCAACCATGAAACCCATGGAGGGAACCAATCAGCAGCCAGGGGGACCATCCAGGGAGCCAATCAGCAGCCAGGGGACCCAATCCAGGGAGCCAATCAGCAGCCAGGGGCCGCGGGCAGCAGCCAATGAGCACTCACGTAGATGCTGGGCGTGGGCGGGTTCAGTTTGTCGCGGGGCAGCTGCTCCCGGCGTCGATTCGCGGCTTCACCGACTGCGCCGGGCACAGGTAGGACTCGCGGAAGGGCCCTTGAGCCGCGCCTGCCTGCGGGGGACACCCCGGGTACCCCAAATCGTCCCAAAAATACCCCTAGAACCTCCCAAATCCCCCCAAAAATCCCCCCAGGATCATCCAAATCACCCCAAAATCCCACCAGAATCATCCAAATCCCCCAAAATCCCCCCAGGAATCATCCAAATCCCACCCAGAATCACCCAAATCCCCACCTCGGAACGGCCCCTTCAGCCCCAAATCACCCCAAAAATCCCACGAGAATCACCCAAATCCCCACCTCGGAACGGCCCCTTCAGCCGCGCCTGCCTGAGGGGGAGTGACAGTGGGACACCAGGAATGCCCCAAATCACCCCAAAAATACCCCAAAAATGCCCCAAATCACCCAAATCCCGCCAGAATCACCCAAATCCCCCAAAATCCCCCCAGAATCACCCCAAATCCCTCCAGAATCACCCAAATCCCCCCAAAACCCCCCCCAGAATCACCCAAATCCCCCCCTCGGAATGGCCCCTTCAGCCGCGCCTGCCTGAGGGGGACACCCATAGTAGGACACCCAGAATACCCAAACCACCCCAACACCACCCCGATTCCTCCCCAAAATCCCCCAGATAAGCCCCAAACCACCCCGTGACCCCCCCAAACCCTCTCCCCAAACCACCCCAGACCCCCCCAGCCCCCCCAGACTCACTTGCTGGCCCGCACCACCTCAGCCGCGCTGTGCCGGATCGTCAGCTGCGCCAGGGGCAGCCCCCGCGGCTCTGCCGCCTCCGAGGCCACCAAAGCGTCACCAGCCACCGCCCCCCGGCGAGGCCGGGGATCCCCCGGGCCCCCGGCGCCGCCGCTCTCCACCTTGATCAGGCGGATCTTGAGCTCTTTGGGGGGCCCCTCGCCCAGCGAGCGCAGCTTCAGCAGGTCGGCCGAGCTGACCAGGGCGGGCGGGGGTCCCGCGGGGACGGGAGCGGGGTTGGGGGGGTTGGTGGTGGTGGTGGTGTTGTTGTTTGGGGGGGGGTCCCCCCTTTCGTTCCAGCCTGGGGA